>NC_065520.1:12807927-12938488 GCF_006386435.1 Epinephelus moara
CAAAGTCTTGGTTTACTTAAAATAATTCATGAAATGATGGATATAGAGATTTTCCAGGATTTGTAGAAGGAGTAAAACGATTAAAAAGCAGAGTAAAGAAGGAAGCAGGCTGGAGGTATAGATTAGCCGAGTAACAAGCAATCTTTCCCTCTTCTCATATAAAACCAGGGACAACAGCAACATTTAACAAAGGTAACGGCACACAATTTGCCGTTACCATTATAACTAGCAAGATTCACCGACAAAACAACTGTCCTATACTAAACACGTTTTCCAAGCAACATGCTAACGTTATTATTTTACATTGTATACATTAGCCTAGCAACTAGCGGAGATTTCCTCTGTTCATATGAAGCCAGGATGAATTCCGAAGTATAAATCTCTGAAGGATAAATCACACACACGACTTAAAATGCTATTTTAGTGGAGGCTTTACTGTCTTCACAATTTATTGTTTTTTATCTGTGAATACAAGTTAATACAAGCTTCGTTTCCACTGAGGGAAATGGTGTCAGGATACAAAAACACACAGGAGGTCTGCGTCACCGCGACGCTGAGCGTTACGGTGGGCGAGTTCAACTTTCTGTCAACAACGGCGGTGTTTTGAAAACGCCCCCATTATCACGGGTAACTTAGCCTGCCTGTGTACCTTACATAGACAGAAGTAGCCTTTCATTTACTGCATATTTATATAGAGTACTTGCTTATGATAGATATTATGATATAGCAGGGAATGTGTCTGTACATTTTTTGGTTGCCCCAGTATTGACACCATGGCTAAGGGCCTCGGTTGGCTCATCCTAACTAACCATCTATTTTGTTAGTTTTAGGTAAAACTAAATGAAAATGTCAAAAACCTAAATTTTCTCCTTTCTTTATTTGACCACTGGATAATTTTAATTTATTTTAATGCCAGGACAGAAAGCATAATTCAATATTGAAAGTTTTAAATTGGACAAATCATCATTCCATTTGGGGGGAAACCTTATCTTACTCTCATTACTCTGATAACAGTAATTGACAGCATGGAATCATGGTAGATCAGACAGGTTGGGTAACATAGTTAATTTCTTTATTGAAAATAAAAAAAGTTCCTCAGTAATTTCATTGTAACAGATAGATTTTTTGTAATTTTCCAAAATGGGTTTTTTAAGTTTGAGACTTGTCGAATATTGTGTTGCTGGCAGAGATTTAATAAAAAAAAAGTGGCAGACTGGAGGGCATGTAACAAAAGAAACCCAAAGTGGAAAGGAAATAAAATGGAGGAAAACTTTAGCTTATACTGGTGTCAACAGTCGTGCTTTCAGTACATGTAAGCTAGCTTGACGACATTTCAGTATTTTCAGTATATTGGCTTTTTTCTTCAGTGTCTGACGTGGAAGTCACTGCCCGAATGGTGGTATTCGACGACTTTTGAATAAGACCAGGTTGATTAAACAATAGTACGATGATGTCACGTAAAATACGCAATACTGTTGCATTTTCATAACAAACCTTTCTCATGGCAAACATTTCGAAAGCACAGATATAACATAACAAGGGCCCCCTTTACACCTAGCATCAACATGCATTTTTTGCGATCTGATTGCAGTCGGATAGCGCTTGACCACATACATTTATACCTGGTATTAAAATGCATCTCTGGTGTCCACATCCAGATCCGTTTGCTATTCGACCACGTTCCGTTCTGCTGACGTCACATCCTCCTTTTCTTCTTCTGCAAACATTTCCAGCAGCAGACTACCACGTCATATCCTATGCACCACAATAACCACAACAACAAGATGTTAGCCGCCCGTTAAGTCGCGTTATTGTATAGACACCATCTCACCGTGACTCCATCCTCGGCTGTCATCCGTGTTTTCTTTTTCTTGGCAGTCGCTACCTGGTGAGGGTTTTTGTTGTTGTCCAGCTGGCACACCTCGATTACGTATTTTCGCCCACGGAGTTGTTGCATGTGGATCAGAGACGCATTTGCATCTACACTTGCGTTCGGTGTGGTCTCAATGTGTCCCTGACCACCTTCAGAAGTGGTTTGGCAGATTGGATAACAATCCGTCCTCACTTTCATGTGGTCAAGAGCAATCCGATTGCAATCCGACTGCAATCCAATCACAAAAAACACGTTAAAGCAAGGTGTAAAGGGGGTATAATGTGCTTGTGAACTAGGTTAGTGAGCCAATAAACATGTTAGCAGGACCCTGAAATTATACATTAAACACAAGGATTTCCAGGTTGTAAAATCATTTGTAACTTCTTTAATTGGCTTTATAGGGAAAATAGTAGTTTTACATCTAGTCTCATGTTTAGTTAACCTATTTTTGACTTTGAAGAGATGTGGAGTCCACGAGGACTGCTTTTGCACAAGGTAGAGAAATCTGTGCTGCATTCCTGCCTGCATCTGTGCAGGATTAAACATCACGTTTCATGTACTCTTTGAATAAGGATGTGAAGCACATACCTCAGTTTGCCTCAGATATGCTGCTCATTTCTCCCTTCCTCAGTGTATATTATATAGGGTCTAATTTTCTTTTTGAGCTGCATCATCAAAAAGCGATTAAAGGGCTGCAAACATCGACATTTATATGCAACTTCTTTGCATTGGCAAAATGTGTTTTGAAGGGACTATACAGAGCTTGGATTTTCTGTTGTATTCAACAGTGTATCTATGAAATACATGCTGCTGGATTGCCTTTTCTTCAACATGGCAGAACAAGTGTTTATTGATCTTATATGCAAAATGGTGACTTCTAACACTTAGTATGTACATGTGGGTAAATGAGTATTATTAAGGTGATGCAACTTAGGCCAATAGTGTGACACAGCCAATGTAACTGACAATAGGGTCACTCTATTAGCACATTGTACACCATAAAGTCGTTTCTAAGGTTAGCAGGTCGCTAACCCTGCTTGTACTCTTCACTCCATCCCTTTACTCCGAAGCGCGTAGGCTACATTTCTGCAGAAATTAAAAGCTGTAGAGAGCTTCAAACACTCACAGTCAAAGAAAGTGCTTTCATCATTTCCCAGTATTTCCCACAGCAGCTTTATCTCAGCTGCTCGTAGACCTTTCATGCTGTCATGCAAACACTGAGGTTGAGGTGGGTGGCATACGGTAGTGTTTGGGGGCCCAGCGGGGTCTGCCAGTGCTGCAGTTTGTTTTGTTTAGTTTGAACCGTTATGCAAAACATTTATTTGCTCTCAGTCTGTAATTGGTTGCATAAGGTTCTTGCACCCTAATTAGAAGTGCACCTCGTTGGTAAACAAGAGTCACTTTGGAGTTTGGGTAACAGCTTTTGCATTTTAGGAGTAAAACTGAATTGAATTAATGTGTCTGTAATTATTGCATGGAAACGCATGCCGGTGAAGAAACTATGAAGAAATATGAGTACTGGCATTGGTTCATTGTGTTGTGCTAGACTGTCTGTGCATGACTGAAGACAGCCAGGTGTGGACTGGTCATCAGGAAGTTCAGGAATTTTCTAACCTCCAGCTTTGTATATCCTTTGTTAACACCTTTTTTAGAAAACTGGACACAGTCAAACGTGTATCCCTCCACTAACCTCACCAGGTTCGTCATTAGCTCTCTAAGTAGCAAATTTGTGTTTCCTCAACACTGTAAACACAAGAAGTGCCTAAATTATCCAATAGGGTACCCGAAGAACTTAAAAAATATTTTTGAATTGCTTCAAGAAACCCTTTACATATGATGAGGTTACTCAAGTAACTCACATAACGAACCACAGCGGGTTCCAGCAGGCCTTCTCTTCACCTCATAGCTTCTGGAGAAACCCTTTTTCAATTAGAGTAGGAAATGAAGCACCTTTGAAGCACCCAAAGTAGTTCCAGACCATGCTGGACAAAGGGTGCCACAAGGAGCCTGATAAACTACCACAAGTTCCTCAAACTGAGGAACCCTAAAAGGAGCCTCTTCTGCTCTGTTGTAATCACGTGGAGCTCTGTCTCTGTTTGCTTGTGTGTATTTTGTGTGTGTGTGTGCTTGTCTCTCTCCCTCTGTTTAGACACAGCTGACAAATATGTGGAAGCACGGGATGCATTCATCATTTATCATAATCAGAACATTTATATCGAATATATCCTTTATATCATTCATAATAGATTATCAGCGTGTTTTCTTGCCAGATTTATTCGCACTCGCAGAAAAAATAGGCCAGGCGCCGAAACTGTTTCTGCAGATCACGAGCCAATATCGCAAGCAATATATTTGATAGCCAGCCTGACTGTAAAATGATGAATTAAATACTTACTCGGTGTAACTATAGTGTGCTCTTGTGGGTAGTGTCTGCTGGTCCTAATTTAGTTCTTTGTTTGAACACTGTTTTGCAATATTTTAAATAAGTCTGAAAGGCAGGCTACTAAGTCAAATTAGGTGTCAGAGTTCATTACATTCATTCAGCTGTTAATTAACAAACATATTGTGTCTGTCTGAATTTGGTGTTTGAAAGTGGGGCCTTTTGAAAGCCCCCAGACTGCTGTTTGTTGCCAGTCCGCCCCTGCAGCTATCACAAACCATTGCCTTATACCTGTAAAATAGCTTTTCTGCTTTGGGTTTGAATATAATCTCCCTCCGAATGAACCTCTCTGCAGTTTGCTTTAAAGAAGACATAGATCTACATTTTCAGATATTCAGTGTGGTTATTTGGTGCGGTACAAGTCGGGGCTTTTTACCTTAAATTTCCTCCTTTTGTTCAGTTTGTTTGGGCGGGTGAGGCGAGGCCATTCAGTAAAGTAAAAACGCTTAAAGTGTAAATAGTGGCTCCCTGACAAGAATTACCATTTTGAGCTGTCAGATGTAGGCCAGAAGGGCTATAAAAAAATATGTGCAACCAGACGTACCCCTGCCAGGGCATGCAAGTATTTATTTTAGGAAAGTAGGTAGTCGGTTCAGTGACTTTTTCTTACTTACGTAAGGTTAGAAAGAAATCTGCGAGAGAGGAAAAAGAGATCCAGGTGGGATTTTGTTGTCGACCACTGAATGTGTGTCTTTATCGCTATTTTTAAGATGTTTTGCTAACACGGCTCGACATAACAGAGGCAAACCAAACCAACATTTTCTTTCTGATAGTGAGCAAGCTCCACAAAAGCCTGAACAAAACAAAAAAAAAAAGTTTATATGAACGCCCCGCTCCCCAGTCGAATGTACCATGCAGTATGAAATAAATAGACTCCCACAGCTGACATGACACGGAGATTTTTACTGTCAGAGAAATCAATGTCCATCATGCACAAATTGTCTGGTCTGTCTTTGTTTGGCGCAGCAGGGGTTCATTGTGGCTTTGCAACACCCCATGTGTTTCTTTCCCTCGCATGCTGAAAGAGACATGACATAGAGACAGAATATGCTCGCCACTTGGTGCCTCAACAATACTTCAAACTGATCTGTGTGCAACAGACTGCAAGTGAACTACACTGTTGGCACATCCAAGAACTCTCTGTTGACTGATAAGATTCGTTTACTCATATCTGCTTTGTGGTCTTGAAAAAATAGCATTTTACATTCATGTGGGACGGAATCACATTTACAAAATATAAGCCCTTTGATATGGTCAGAATCATTTCTTTAAACATTTTAGAGATGAAATATGGTGCAACAGCTCCCCACAAATGTCCAAAAACATGTGCCTCAGCAGGAACACTGTGGACTCTGCGTTATCACATTCAAACTTATGTCAAGTTGTACCCCATTAAATCTTCTCTGGGAAGTCGAACTGAATCTGAGATGAGCAGTAAATGATGCATCAACTGCATGATATCATCCCAAAAACACACACACACATACATCTCTGCTCTGAGGTTATTTTCTTTTATTGTCAGAAATTAATCACTTGTAAATGTTTTGCTACAAACCATGCATACAACCCTGTTATTAGAGGAACCTGACAACTGTGAAGAGAAAAAAAAAAAAAAAAGAAAAACTGTTGAAAATTAAAATGAAAAGTACATATTTTTTGTTCCTGCTTCCATCTGCACCATTATTCAAGCTGAGGAACAAATTAAAACATGCATTATTGGTTTAATAGGAGGGGTCACGCTTTGTTAATCTGTGTGGTACACTATAATAACTGACACGCTGACATGTTTTCTGCTCAGTCCTGTTGGTACTCTGTGTTTGGTAGGCAGTAATTGGAGAAGGGCTTCGAGGCTTCCTCCAGTGACCTCATTACCCCAATTAAATGTGTAGCCTTCTCTGAAAACAGTCCATCTCACAAAGTGATGTCTGATTATCACTCCCAGTCCAAATGAGGTTGAAATATGCAGCTGAGGAAGCGGCGCAGGGACATATGGCTGTGCCTTTTACAGTTTGCCGTAGTGAGTTTCTCATCTCTGGTTCGTTTGATCTAAAGCAGCATTAGAACATTTAAAATAACCCCTGAAAATGCTGTAGGTATTAGTTCTATGATGAGTATCTGGTTGGAATGCTAATATTTAAACAAGCAGTGTTTTAGTTAATACAGGTATCTCCAGTTTTACCAAAATAATTGCAGCCTCTAGTTTGTTTGCAGTAACCATGAAGACTTTGTTGCAATTCCTGAAAATCTTTGTCCTATGAAAGCGGGGGAAAGTGGTGGGTTGTTTGTGCTTCTTAAATAAAAACTAGCTGGGCCCAAATAGAAATCTAAAGGTGCTGTAATGGAAACGTTACTGTACCGATTTGCAAACATACAAGAATCTAAACTAAGCACAAAAAGTATGGAAATTTGTGTTTGGTAGATTATGTCTTATAATATCTTATATTATCTCTTATATATCTTATAATAAATCTTATACCGTTGGAAAACCTGTTTATTTCCCATTTAAATGGTGCCACATTTGTCAGGAAAATGCATTTGTGGGATGAGCAGCAGAGCTGAGAATGTGGGTTGTGCCCATGCTCATAGGTGCTGCGGTACCAGAAGCTCAAAACAAGAGTCAATAGCAACAGCAAAAAATAGCTGTTTGGCATTGGCAGAGATTTGGCAAATTTTTCATGGGCCCAACCACCATACTCAGCTCTGCCGCTCATCCCACAAATGCATGTTCCTTACAAATGTGGCACCATTTAAAAGTGAAGAAAACAGGCTTTCCAACGGTATAAGATTTATTTCCAAGAAGCATTGTTACAACAAAAAAAAAATCTACCAAACACAAATTTCCTTATTTTTTGTGCTACTACTACTTTAGGTTCTCTAACCTACAAGATCACATAGGTTGTTCCTACCCTGTAATACGGCCAACAGGAGTGTTGGGAGTGTTTTCTATGTTCCATAGGTCCAGTGTTCCCCAGTTCAATATTCTGTTAACGTACATTAACCTTCCCCTTGTGTTCAGGTCAAATTTGACCCATGTCAAGTTAGAATATTTCATAAATATTATCCAGTTTACCCTGACCTTTGGAAATGGCAGTAGTTGATTGTTGGAGCTCTCTAACAGTGCATTCTGATACTCATATAAACATACTTTTTAGTATGCAAAAAACAAAACCATCTATTTGTCCCAATACATAGTATATCAAATTCAGTATGCCAAAAATACCAGGATATCCTTCTGCATCCAGTTGGATTTTGCAGTATGTAGGCCATTATGCTTTTCTGGCTGTCCTGACCCACAGTCCTCTGCACAGCTGAAGATACATCACATCGACTGAGCTACAAACAGATGACAGCTTTACAGCTCGCTGACAGCTGTCAGAAGCTGCAATGACTGATGACAGCTCTTCAAGTGACTGTTGACCAGTCGAATGGCAATAAGAGGAACATTAGTTGTTTAAGTGAACAAAATAATCATGGAAATAAACAACAGCAAAAAAATGAAAATAGAAATGACAGTCGTTATTACTTAAAAGTTAAAACTACATACGTTGCAAAGCAGGGCAGAGGTCTATGGGCTGACCTTCATCTCTGGTGAGTTTGGTGAATAGGGTTTTGTTTTATCTCATCTGATATGAGCAAGTGTATCAAATTTCAGGGTGTAGTGTTATGATGAAATAGACTGTCCCAAATACTGTATGCAACAGTACATTTTAAGGGCAGCCCCTGACCCTAGACCTCCATATCCTAATCTTAACATGTTTGGAGATGGCAATATTCAATTGCAATTGATTTCCTAATCCTAAAATGTTTTGCAGTTATTTTTCTCCCTTTTCTATTTTTGCTTTTCTTTTCCCTCTCTTTTAATTGGTGAATTCATTGGTTGACAAATTCTCATTGTTTTAAATTAGAGTTGAAATATGTTTGGGAGTTGTTCGCCTTATATAAAGAGTAATTATTAGCTAGACTAGGACCTGTGCTATCTCTCAGTCATGATTATAGTCTCCTAGCAAATCCACATCATGAGTAAATGCAGAGTTGGGGAACATCTTTTGCAGCTTCTCATTATGTGCTATTTAAATCTTGAGAAGAATGAACCCTGGGAACATCGGAATGACCCTGGAACGTTTCCTTGATGTGGGTTCTTATGGGTGGCAAGAGATTAACATGTCCGCAACGGTTTAGGTTTAGGCAACAAAACTACTTGGTTAGTTTTCCCAAAAAGATCATGGTTTGCGTTTTCATGACTATAATTGTTACACCACTTCACTACAGGGGTGATGAGAATCCGGCACCATGCCAGATTTCCGGCGTGCGGCGATTGACGAGGAAAAAAAAAAACAGTTGATGCAGGATACATGCGTGCGTCACAGACAGTAGACGGGCTCTGGTCGAAGCGCTTTAAACGGAGACCTTTTACTCTCAACCAGACCAAAGTTAGGCTACTAGCCAATCAGAAGTAGAGCGGGGGCAGGTCTTTGGGGGATGAAAAAACTCGGTTCAGAGCCACCTTCAGATTCTAGTGGAGCCCATGCCGTAGACACTCTCATCAAGATGGAAAGTAAGTTAATGAAACCCAGGGAAAACGTCCAGATAGCCGATAAGGGCGTGGGTAGAAGAGAAAGGCATACACGGAAAGCCTTTTGGGAGGTGGTGCAAAAAATTAAGGGAACCGGGTGCATGTTTCTGCACATTGTGCTCACGTAAACTGATGTATGCAACCAGTGGCAAGAAAGTCCTATGACTCAACCTGAAAAAAAGTTACAGGCTTAGGATTTTTTTTTTTTTGCTATCACCCCTGTTACTACCATATGAAGTCACGTTATGTTACGTTGTTAAAAGAACGCACTTTTGGTTTCACACGGAGCACAGATATTAGTTTATTTTGATTAAATGTCTCATACACAGTCTAAACTGTGTCCAAATCTCTCCCTGTTTGCTCCACTGTGCATTTTTACTCTCCACCATTTTATTGTGCGTTTATTGAATGTCCACTTTCTTATATAGTGCTGCTATATAGAGGCCATTGAGGAGCACAGATGTGGCTTTTACCATTGCTAATTATCAATATTTCAGCATGGTTATAATCCATTTGGTGAATGCTGTAGTTTCTCAAAGTGGGGTTGTACCAATACTGCTTTTGTTCTGTAGAGTTACTTGCGATCAAAGATGACCTCAGCCCTGCAGATGTTTTGAAAAGCCCAGCCTGGGGTTCGGTGTTGATTTGAGTCATTAGATAAGACGCTTTAAGAACATTTCTCCTCATCTCATCATCTTTCCATCACTCCAGGGAGAACCCCATCACACACAACATGACACATTTTACCTAAGTGCCGGCTGAAATTTGGTCCTTTTAAGATAATCAGTTTCAAGATCTTAGTGAGATTTTCAGCTTTTTTGTTTTGTTTTTCCCCCAAAGATTTTACTTGAACTGAAAGTCGAGGCGATGTGGTTTTAACCACAACTTTCTGAAGAGTTTCATTCCAAAATGAAAATCTCCACACCGGCAAGACAAACTTAACTTCAAATTATTGGTTCAAATGAATCTTTCAAAGTCTTACAACAGTTTATGATTCATTACCTCAGTTTTCCCTTCATGTAGTTAATTTTGTAAGAACGCATGACATGTTTTCCACACAGTACATCAGTGGATATGTCATTTTTAATTGGAACAGTATAAAGCTTCATACTATTGTTGTCAAGTGGAAATACATAACTAAATTGTCAGCTTTTGCGAAGGTTAGAAAACAGTCTTGTTTTGAGCTCAGTGATGATGTGTTTTTGAGTTTATAAACTGGGTTTTGAGAATGATTCATAAAACCATTAACCCCTAGAGGAGCATAACTAAACAAATCCAAACTGTACTATAAAGGAGTTGCAGAACTTTAGATTACAGCACATAAGATGTATGAAAAAACATGTCCCTGAGTTTTAAATGTTACATTCAGTGTATTTATTTTAACTATACACCAGTGTTCCTCCAGGCTGTCGCACAAATCCTCAAACCATCAGAAGAAATGCAGCAAACAATCAACCATCACTAAACAGTTGTCCTCAAAGTTGCACACTAACTGGTTGATTGAGTTGAGGCCATTTGCGAACGACAACCTCAGATAGAAGGGGGGAATCAATGCCGTGTTTGTCCACTTCTTTGCTCATTAAGGAGCCTCTATTCACGTCAGGGTCTGTATATGACAAAGAAAGCTCACAAGTGCACATTTTCAGTCCGAGGAGGGTGTTTTTTTCTCCTCGTCAAAGCCCTCCCCTCATCGAAATTCGCCTCACAGAAACGCTGTGCCAGAGGCCAAAGTCTTGACAGGGGTAGCCCAGTGAGGGGGAAATCAAACGAGTCCCTTTTTTACGGCCTGGCTCGCCGACAGGGAGGCCCGCTTACCTACCAGTCCTTAATCTGTATCACACCTTTCCAGTTCAGGAAGAAAGGCAGCCTTACTGTCCATTCATCATCTTTAGTGATTCAGGGTTTTGTCTCTTGCCTGTTGGAGGTGAGTCCTTGGTTACTCATAAATACTGGTAATACCTGAACTGTGCAGATTGAAATCCTTTCAGGCTTTTCAGTGGACTTGTCACATCCATCTTAGTGTGTAGTTAATATTGAACAGGAAAAGGATGGTGATAAATGTTGATACAATGGAATGAATCCTGGTATCAGATGTGGATATACTGCACAGTAGTGTAAACTAAACCCACAGTGAGGCTTATTTTGACAACCCAATCACCAAAATGAATGTTGGCATTGTACATTTCTGCAATCCAAGGATGTCTTACATATGTACATTACTACTAGGGCTGACCTTCGAATCCATTTATGGACATTCGAAGCTTCGGAGCTCAGAACGAATAAATTATGGTGAAAACGTAGTTTCTTCCAACACTAGAATGAAGATAAAAATATTCACTAATGGTCGGTGATAAGTAGTGTTTAACTTTTGATTGAACACTAAATTAAAACCCTCAGCGCACACTGCAGCACAATCAAACAGATGCGCAACTCAGAGCATCAGAAGTGTCTCTGACACCAGACTCAGAGTGGACCGGTGGAACTGGAAAATGCATATTAGGCCTACTAGTTACTACTTACGTTTTTCAAGTGATTCCCAAATTTGTTGTTGAGTTGTGATATGCCAATTGCTTTGGCAAATCTGGCACTCTGCTTTCTGGGGGTTGTCGGGGCATATTTTAAAGTGCAACCACACATCTGATGATCTCTTGGACATGTCTGCCAGCTCAGTATCGGACTGGTGGGGGTTAGTGTTGCATTTAAGGCCTCCCCCAAAAAAACGGGAAAAAAAAACGGAAAAAAAAAAAACGCAGAAGTTTCAAATTTTTTTTTTCCACAATCGAATCCCGTGCCATTTTTTGGGTCAGCCCTAATTATTACGCAGCTGATACGTTGACGCTTAAAGTTTCTTTGTGTTTCAACAACATTATAGTTAAATTGTTGGGAGGTTTTGGGCACAAAAAACAAACAAACAAACAAACAAAAAAAACATTTGGTTATGTTTCGGAAAATATGTTTTAGCTTAAAATACTCGCTTTTTGTGGCATTATTCTGGCAGGATATGCAGCAATATCTCAGTAAAAACAACTGTTTTACTTGGCACTATCCTGCCAGGAAACATAGCAGTATCTCAGTACAAAAATAACCGCTTAAAGTGGCGCTATCCTGGCAGGAAATGCAGCAATATCTCAGTAAAAAACAGCCACTTTCGGTAGCGTTATCTTGGCAGGAAACACAACAGTGTCTTAGTAAAAACAACCAATTTACATGGTGTTGTCCTGGCAGGAAATGCAGCCATGTCTTAGCAAAAACAACCGCTATACATGGTGCAGTTCTGGCAGGAAATACAGCAATATCTCAATACAAACAACCACTGTACGTGGTGCTGTCTTGGCTGGAAATACAGCAATGTCTTAGTAAAAACAACTGCTTTACGTGGTGCTATCCTGGCAGGAAATGCAGCAATGTCTTGGTAAAAACAACAACTGTTGGTGGTGCTATCCTGGCAGGAAATAGGGCAATATCTCTGTGAAAAACAGTATAATTTCATGGCACTTTCCTGGCAGGAAATGCAGCGGTGTCTGGGTAGAAAACAGTTACTTTGTGTGGCACTATCCCTGGTGGAAACACAGCAATGGGTCTCTAAAAAACACTTATGTTTGGCGGCAAAAAAAGCCAATGGAAACATGGCCATGTCTTGCTAAGAACAACCAGTTTTTGTGTTTATAGGTCATGGACAGTTGTCTGTAGGGTGATGCCCCACCACTATCCCCACCACCTTCTGATGACAACGTCAGCTCATATACAACGTCACTGTAGAAACATTGCTATGATAGCTATGGAACGTACAAATGTAATGTATCCGTGGTTTGCAGAAACATAAATGCCAACATTTTCTTTTGCAGCTGGGCTGATTTTGAAGTACATTTCTCAGTGGAGACACATTTGTCAGTGTGATTGAAGAGTTTTCAGTTTCACCAAAATGTAATGGAAACATGATTGCCTTTCTGAGCCGACCAGAAGTCGACAAGGGGAAAATGTCTAATTTTGTGTTAATGCACCAAAGCATTTGGATCATACTCTGTTGAAAATGAAGGTCTGCTTTCTGCAAGGTCAAGCATAGCTCCTGCACATCATTAAATGAGATTTGCATGGCCTACCTTGTTATAATATTTCAGTGTTATGCCACAGTCTCAGTCTTTATAAGTTCCTCTTAACACCAGTCAAACACACTCTGGATTTCTTTAGCCATCTTTAACATAAGCGGTTGTGTTTGTTTATGCATGTTTACAACAAGTCAACATCAACCAGAATTTGCCAGCTGGGTGAAATAATTGAGCTTTAATTAAAATAAAATAAAAATATTTACCCCCAATTAACTTGTAGCCTGTTGACACATGGGCTAAAGCGACTTTCCAAGTTAGGGAGTATTTTTTTTTTACAGTGCATCTCAGAGCTTTTCTGTTATTTCCATTGGGCGGCAGTGCGTCTATCCTGAAACTTGTGCTGCACTGCATTGCCTGCCTGTGCGCTCTGAACCAGCACTCCATCCTCTGTGCAACCAAGTCAAAGTAAATCCCACACTGCGAGTTTATTCTCCAAACACACACAAGGAGGAGTTTTTTTGTCCTCCTGTGCGTTTGTGGGAAGGGATCAGTCAGAGCGCTATGTAAAGGCTGAAGACTCCAGAGGAACGCAGGTCTGATCGGAGCGTTCATATCGGTACCAGAGTCAAGACAGACAGAATAAGGACGCAGCACCTCGGATGTTAACTTCAAAATAAAATCCGACCTGGGAAACATCTGCATTGAGAAGAGCCATGATTACAAAAGAGGAAACAGGGGAGTGAGATACGAATACATTTAAAGAAAACACACCAGTGTATTGTAGGTATCAGTCAGGGCGCCTGTTAATATAGACACATTATGATTTGATGGCTTATCGGGTGCTTTTATTTTGATGGCGAGTCCCCCCGTGTCCTGTGCCGTCTTGGTGAACTCGTGCGCACTTGACGCATCTCGCGTTGACACAGCGGCACGCTGAGAGCGAGGCAGAGAGAGAGGGAGACGGCATCCGATGTGTCTTTTTCTGCACATCACTTTGGAAATTTGCGCTCGTGTAGTCCTGCTTGAAGCGGTGCTCACCTGCCGGGGCTGCGTGGCCGTGAGCCGCTGAGCAACTGATTTCACAGGATAATCAGACTAATTGCCTGCTCTGATATTGCCCTTCATTGATTCTGTCGACCATTCCCCTAATCACTGTCATGATTTTCTTCATTTTCTCCTCTCCTGCTGTTTCAAAGTGACCGGCTGCAGGTGTTTTTGTGCTCCGATTTGCGCCAGTCAAGCCTGGCAATATGTAATTTTGGGATAGACGCTGCGTTTTTTCTGGAGAAGTGGACTATTTCACATCTGGGATTCCTTTGTTTCTGTTTTTTAAAACGTTACTGCTTTACTCTGTAGACCTGAACAGATTCTGATACAGCGTGATGGTGTGGGGCTATCGGAACTGACAGCAGAGTGTACGCTATCATTTGGAAACTGCTTGTGGGTAAGTTGAATTCTGTTTCGATCTTGTACGTTTTCCAAAGTTGCTTCGAGGTTCGTGCTGCCTTCTGTGGATGTTGAAACCAGTTTGTGGATTAATTTGGCTGACGCTGACATTCCACATACACAGATTTTCATCACTTGCCGACGCGCTTTAACAACAAACGGATTCGTGATCTCCAAATATGCGGCACTTGAATGCGCATTTGGAGTGAACATGTTTCCCCCTCAGTTACGCATGAATCCCAGTCGCTCTTTTTGCTTTAGTTGCGGACAGAGCCTCCTCAGTGGAAGTGTTCACGGCTGCAGTACGACAGAGAAGTGGGCTGCTCAAGTCTTCTGTATCTTTAGCAAAACCTAATTATCCAAGCGCAGCCATTACAGTGTGCCAGTGGATACGAGCTGTTAATTTTACGCAGTATTTTTTCCCGACATTAATTGTGTAACACTGTGCGCATTTGCATGTCGCTCCGGTGCGTCAGCAGTGTGTGCGTTTGTGTATGTGCGCCCCATTGCGTGCGTGTGTCAGTGGGTGTATGCGTCTTTGTGCACATGTGCGTGTCGCCGTGTGCGCGTGCACACAACGCGCGCGCGCGTTTCAGAGGAGGGAGGCGAGAAGAACCCGGGCTTAGTTATTTCAAATTATTTCTGCTGAGTGATTGCTTGGCGAGTCAGCTCTCTGTGCCTCTCCTCAGTATTTGCTGGTATGTCCTCTCCTATCCCCTGCTTCCCTCCCCTGCTTGGATGGATGATGGCCTATGATTGTCCAGATGGATGTTGGAGCTCCTCTCTGGCTCTGACCAGACTTCGCTTTGCCAGTGAAACATATTTAGGAATCAGGAAGTGATACTGCTGTAAAGTTAGAGCAGATGCTAGTTTAAAAAATGGGGACAAAATCCTCCGTCTCCTTCCTCATCCAATACGGATGAGTTACAGGAGGCACTGTAGCCTTGCAAGTTGCATCTCACCATTTTATCAAGCAGTGACTGCTGCAGAGATGCTTCTTTAGTCATGCCTTTTTATAAATCTATTAGAAACCATAACCTCTCAAAGGCCAAGGCCTACAGGCAGTTAAAGCCTTACATTCAGCCAGCTCCTCATTAATCACACACAATTGTCTAATTTTGTCAACAGTAACATTTTGCTCCCCATTTCAACTGCTCGCCTGGTTTCAGGCTCTAAATCTTTCCACTCCAATTTCTTTTTGACACGTTCTGCTTCAGGTGATTTCTTCTTGGTTTCTGATGTTATTTTAATAACATATTTATTCATTCCCAACATGTGGGGTTAAGCTTTGCCACAGGAGCAACCAGCAGCACATGAATTTATAGGTAAGTGGCAGTGGCCACTTAACGGAAGCCCTGCAGCTACATATTGAGCTGAGTCGAGTGCTCTCACACAGAAATTGATTTAGACAGAGATTATGTCATCCAGCATTGGCACTTTTTTTATGCTGGTCAAGTTTACCCAGCGGCATTGAATTCCACTTCTGCTCCCTGATGAATTAAGTGTAGGTTTAAAGGGCATGTTAATGCACCAATAAAGCCGTTTCTCCTTTGGCGGGTACATTTCAAGTATAATTTTTTGTCAGTGTTAAAAAGCATTTTAACTCTGACAGCACATTTGAATGCCGCCCTTCTTTAATAAACCTTTTACAGACTGTTTTCAACTAAGAACAATGAGTCACAGTCAGAAAATGGTCAACTTTTTCCCCATAATAATTGAAATTTAATCTCTTTATCTATCTCATGAGGGGAACTTCACTCACCTTGCAATAATGCTGCAATCCATTGTCGTCGGAACTCTGGAAATTAAATGACCGACGTGGAGAAGTGCAAGTCAGAATTCCAAGTTGGAAATGTGACATCACAGCAACGTGGCTGAGCATGAGTAGAACGACCTTCTCATCTATTATTTTACTTATCCACTTTTATGTAGTGTACGTCTTGTGAAACGTGTTGTAACAATGCTGTAGTTGCCGTTTCCATACAGTTAATTTTGCTTCATGGAAGTCTTTGAGAGCATGCATGTTTCCACGTGATGCTATAGGCTGAGGTGGTGCACACTGTCACACAATCATGAGCTGTTGTAAATTATTTGAATTAGTAAAGGCTGGCGAAACAGTTGACTAATTGTATCTATTTTCTCCTCACTAATGGCGCTGTGGTAATTGATGTAGGTCCCCTGTAGATACGTGTGAAGCTTAGAGACTTGTCATGCAAACAGGGGACCATTTTTCCCAAGCAAATGGACTTGGATGCATTTAGATCAAAAATTGGGATTACCAGCTGAGAATTATCAACGTTGACTTGCAATGGATTGCAGCAAACACACCTTCATAGGCATCTGCAACTAGCCCTTGACCCCGTTCACTTTACAGTGCTCTCTCTGGCAGACCGAAAGATCTGAAGGCATCACAGGCTTTTTCCCTTCTTGTCCTGATTGATACTTTTAATTTTCAAGGAGCTGTCACCAAGGCCTGTTGGCCTTGGCTTTGCAATCAAGGGGCGGGCAGTCAAAGGCTTTCAAATGAAAGACTTCATTAATATAGCGGGAAATAAGGGTTGTCTTGCTGTGCTATATTGGCTCTGTGTGAGGAGTGTTTGGAGCAATTGATGAGGATTTGTGAGGAAGAATGTCGGAGTAGAATTTGAAAGGGGCCCACCTCAATCATGGCTATTAAATTATATTAATAAGACAAAAGGGGAAATTGAAAAACTGAGAGGTGATCTAGATTGTGTGTTTATGTATGTGTGTGACCATGTGCATGTGTGCAAATATCATACTTCAGCATGAGCACCTTCCATTCTTGCTCGGCACCGCTGTGCAGAAGTATTGACTGTTGTGAAATCCAAGCATTAGACCCTGTGGACGACATGCATAACAGACGCGCTCTCAGTTAAATCTTTTGAAAATCCAATTCCTGTGAAGATGAGATTCCCCTTTCCCCATGCCTTGTTCCATTTTCCATCGCAATCATTGGGCATCGATCTGATTCAAAGCTATTTATTTTTGTTGCAGCCATCATGTCATGAATTGACAAGTATGGTAGATCAGGTAGATTACAATATGTCTGGGCATGTCGCCTGGCCCATAAAAACAAGAATCACAACTGCAGAGGCTGAATACATAAGATTCAATCTGTCTATACATTATTCAGGCCTCAGTGTTTTCAGGTACAACTTTCTACTCATTGTGTCAGCTCAGCTATAATAAAGTACCAGGTTAATGTAGGAGACCATTCTTTAAAATATTAGCTTGTGGACTTTTTGACTTGTGAACCCTTTAAAAAGCAGCAGTGTCTTCTTGTGATCCTATCACAGTTTGCAGCAAATAGTCGTTTCATCATCTTAATTATCTAGAGAATAACTCACTTTAATTAATTAACAAGGGGTGGGCAATGTTATCATATAAACTGCGAGGTGATGCAAATTAGTCTATTGTCAGATTTTGCCATACTGTTTAGACTGTGGTAGATCTCCCTTTAGTATCTGTGGGTGTACTTGACCATTGTGGCTTATGTCGCAAATCAATGAGTGGGAACTGCCCATTGGTTAGACATCCCATTGTTCCGACCATATTAAACTCATTGTTCCGAAGTCCATTTACGAAATCATCATGATGCCCTTTGGTTAAGGTCTGGTTAGGTTTAGGCACAAAAACCACTTGGTTAGGGTCAGGAAAAGATCATGGTGTGGGTTAAAATGAAAAAGAAAGTGACAAACACATAAGCCGTGAGCCTGCTCTGCCTCAAGCCATTCAGCACCGCGGACAGTCGGACTAATGGGATGTCGAACCAATGGGCTGTCGAACCAATGACATGGACCCTCAATGAGTTGGACCACTTAATGGCATTACCAGATTAATTCATGAATGTCACAAATTACTTCACCTGGATTAGCCAAAAACAGACATACCTATCTAATTATTCTCTCTACAAACAGTTTCTCAACTACATAAGTATATAATTGCGTATACAGCAACTAGGATTTGGTACCAAACTCTGTACTTTTATGGTAACTGACCAAATTACATTGGTGCAAGCGAGTACCGATGATGTTAAATCTATTTGTGCCAAATGCTGGTACCTGAGATCACATCTGGGTAAGAATGCCAGGTTCAGACAGGAGGCGGACGTGCTGCAAAGTGCACTAAAGCCCAGAAGCCAGCCAAGGAGTTTAACCTCAAAGCCGGGAAGCAGGCTATGGAGCTCCGTTGCCTCTCCGTTGGCTTCCCAGTGAGGCAGAACTATTGCCGCAGCATTGATCTGCCACCAGAGTTTCAGAGTCTGGTCTATTTTCTTTTGTGTAGAACTTTCGTAGTAGCCTTATAGCACTGCTAGATGGGCAGAAACACACATTTACACACATGCAGCTTGTTAAAAAAATAAATTTTTGTTATTACAGAGACAGTAAAATCTAAAAAATGTACTACTGGGCACTGGTACCAAATTCCAGGTACCAGAAATGGTATTTGTATCGGTTGAAATGTCAGTGGTACCCAGCCCTTACTATGCTAGAGCTTTATCCATATTGGTCATCCCTAAATTATACCAGTGATGTACATTCGGATCTCCATTTTTTTAAGAATTGAGAACCACAAAATTTGTAAGTAACTATAAGATGCTGTTATTTACAATTATGTAACCGCAGTGTAGCTTCGTCAAGCCAGCTTTGTCCTCTGATCTCTTCCCTGCAGAAATAGGAAACCCTTCCCTTGTGTCCTTTCAAAGAACATAGCTACCATGATCACTCGCTGATGGGACACGAGGCTGTATGGAAAAATAAATGGCCTCCAAAATTGGGCCCCCTATCACTTTGTGGCCCTTCAGGTCTCTCTGTGTGTCCCTCCCCACTGTTATTCAGTGGAGAGGTATCAAAAAGAATGGCCCTCCCTGCAAATCATTTCCATGGCCCTCTTATTTTTGAGACCTTGATCTGAATGCCTTCATGTATGGAAGTGAGCAGAGCATCTGCCGCTGCTATGCTAGCTTTATTTACTGTCTGCATGTAATGGCATTCCTGCCCAAAGAGAGCAACGCTTAATACCACAATAAAAGCATGGTAATGGCATCATTTCCAACTGTCTCTTTACATTGCTCTTGAAAAAGTCATATGCGAGCTATTCTGTGTCTGTGTGTGTGTCTTCGGGGGGATCAAAGCGTAAAGTTGAGCAGAGTCAAATGCAATTTAAAAGCGCTTTATTTTCCCATTTGTTACAGCAGAAAATAAAAGGAGTCCGGGTCAGCCACAGTGTAGCATGCCCCCGAGCTTAAATGTGGTGCTGGTCAATTGTAACATGGCTAAAATGAAGAAAGAGGCAATGAAGTACTCGTGTTGCACTTCCTCTGATGAAACGGCCATCTGAGGCATGATCAATTACCTCAATATACAGTATTTTTCTTGGCTAGCGGCAAGTGACGTTTAAAATGAATGTTTTTTTCCTCCTTTTTAATCAGCAGTGGAATGAGAAGCCCATTGCTATAAGCAAGAGGGCGGAATTATCATTTTCATCCTTTCTTTTCAGACCCACTGTCACCATGCCGTGTCTGGAGGTGATCCTCAGAGGCCCATCCAGCCTGGGAAGATGAAGTTGATGTGTTTTAGATAGCTTTTAGAGAGATGTGGATGGAGGATGGAAATTGCATGCCAGGGGAAGCAAAATGAGCAATTTTTCCTCCCATTTCCCGTCCTCTCTTCGTCGGATCTGTGCTTACTCATTCATGAAGGCTTTGTTGTGACATCCCATACGTCGGTGCGGAGATAAAAAAAAACTTGCGCAAAATGCCAGTTGGAGATTGTGCAGGCTAATGCATTAGCAGGCTAACTGCATAATAGAGGAGACACAGCTCCCTGAGATTATCAAAATATCATCAAAACTACCAATCTATATGCACATTTGACCTGTGATCTGAGTGGCTGCTGGGGAGGTATTCAGGGTATTCAGCAGAGCCTTTTACAGACCCATTTCGGGAGGTGTGGTCTCCGCAAAGGCTTTTAAGTATTCAGTGAAAGAAAATGCTCATACCATAACATGTAGCATCTCCTTGAGTGGAGGCTCTGTGCTCGTCCATTAGGACAGACTATTTGCATATAGTGTCAGTAGGAAACCTCCCCTCTGAGCCAGACAGGACCCACAGAGAACAACTACGTCAGGGGATTAATAGTGAGTGAAACCAAGGGGCGCTTCATTAGCCGTTTGTCATTTGTCATTAGCCACTACACATGAGACCTGGGGCAGCATAATATTTACAGGTAATACCATGCATAATATTTCAACCTGCCTCCAGTACAACATGGGTATACTGATGTACATCAGGCTGTGTCCAGTTTGCTACTAGATTTATGTTGCACCGTTGTATTTAAAGGGAACCTTAAGTATTTTTCTTCCCTGTTTCTTCCATGTTTTTGTTTCTAAGTGACCAATAGGAACAACAGTTTTTGAAATCGTTCCAGTATTGTGTGAGACCGCTGCAGTCAGCAGCAGAGAAACATGCTGCTGTGTAGTTCCTGTGGGCAATTGGGTACTGACAGTTTTTGTCCACTAAAAGTGCTTGCTTTTGCCTGACTACATTATGAAAAGGATCCCGACAGAGATCAGTCTGTCTGTTAAAGAATAGGATCCTTTTTGTTTGACCAGAAACAGCCCTGAAACCACCATTGTCAGAGCTAACGGAGTATTTAAATAGATAGTACCTTTATCATCATAAAACACTTTATTATAGTTGACAGAAGCAAAGCAAAACTCTCAGAAGTGGATTTAGTTTGTCTCTTCACTGTGCCAACAATAAGCAGCTCTGGTTTGATTATAATAAACCCTTAATTCACCCAATAAGATGTGAAAATAAACTGGCTCTATACACAAAATATTTACTTACTGTTTATTTCAATTGAGTCTGGTGTGTTTGACAATGGCATTTCCAGGCTCTTACTCTTGAACAAAAGGTCGACCCCTATGGGGATCCTTTCCAAAAGTTGTCACACACTCACAATAATAATCTGAGTGGCAGTGGCAAAAACCAGTGCTTTTAATGGACGTAAATTAATGGTGCTCAGGTGCCTGCAGGGATTACATTGCAGCCGGTTTCGCCGCTGCTGGCTGCAGTGGTTGCACTCAGTAGTGGACCAATTTAAAAAATTGTTGTTCCCATCAGTCACTTTGACACAAAAACATGGGAAAATAGGGTCCAGGTTGGAAAATACCAGAGTTACCCTTTAAACATTCGATTCCTGCCCTGTATCATGCCCCACAATGCAGTTCACGAACTTTTGCTTTAGCGTTTAATCAAACTTTTATCCTCTGTAACTGTGATTTGTGGCATAAACAATACATTTACCATATCTGAGTTGCTAATTTGATCGGCTCATGCTGTGTTTTGCCAGATGATGATCCAGCGCCATAGTTGAGCTCGGTATTTTGGTGAAAACTCTTAAGTCTTCTGGGGAGAGTCCCATTGAAATGAATGAGGAGGCAATGTGTTTTCAAGTACTGATAGTCCATGCTGAATTTTAGTGACTCTTATTTTCTTTGATTGTTCCCTTTTTCTGGCTTCCTTACTGTATTATGTGAGCTTTGAAATATAAAACCAATATTATTGAATATATACACAGTTCGACCCAGTTCAGTTACATGCATGGCTGAACCCCCCGAGCCACAGCGTCCTCTATATATTCAAACATAGCAGCTCCAGTAATAATCCAGTCCCCAGTTTGGCTAATGATGGTCATAATTTTATGCTACTAAAACATCCTTTGCGTTACTACTGAGGGGGTTACTGGTGTGCCTTTTTCCAGTCAGAATGCTGCTCTGTTTCCCCCCTGCTGGACCAGACCCACAGAGACCGCCTCTCAACAGGGTTCTTGATTTATGGGCCACTTTACAAGAAGGGCCTGGGGACGCAGCACTTCTTGTCCTCCGATATTGAATCTCGGCTGCCTAGCATGGAGATGTGGGTCGTCTGTTATTGTGTGAAAGCTTATTTGCATTGCACCGTTAAGCTCTCAGTGGTAACTATAGCATGTCTGCTCGCCTTAGCACTTAAGTTTATTTTTGCTTGCAGGGCTGTTTGGTTCCGACATGTGAGGGACATTTTCAGAGGAAAGGTGTGCAGTGAAGACAAATAGCTTTCACGTGTGTCTACTTTTGCAGTTAACCCTTGAACATACATGACATTTAAACACTTAATGCTTTCTGTTCCATGCTTTGATTTAAAGTCCGTCATGATACCAGGCTGCCCGCCACAACGCAGTGTATTATATATTTCAACCAAATAATTTGAAAGCCAAATGCAGCACATCCATCATTATCCTTACCATTGTGCATTCATCAATGATGAAAGCCGAGGTACATTCAAGCAGTGCACAACCTGAACAAACAGAGTCAGATAAATTGACTGTACAATTTCAAGCACATTGTCTGTTAGAAGAAAGACTTTGATTATTCTCTCAAAGGCTTTGTTTGTTTTGTTGCTTTTGGCTGGGTTGCACATTTGCTCTGTTTTTGGCTCAAGTTGATTCTTCCTCGTTGTTGATTTGATTAAAAAAAAAGAAAAATCAGCAAGATAAATGTTTAGCAGCCTTAATGATAATAGTTGCTGTAGGGCAGGCATTTATTAACACAAGTTAATAATCTGACAGTCCTCTTTCATTTCCCCCTTAAATCAGCCCATGGTTCTGCTGCTTAGACAAGACAGTGGAAGTGATTTGGCAAACGACAAAAACTGCCAGAGCATTTTCATCATTTGAGAACATTTGTGTTAGATTTTTTTTGGGGGGCTTTTATTGCCTTTATGATAGAGCAGCTAGAGAGTGACAGGAACGGGCGGAGAGAGAGAGAGGGGAAGACACAGCAAATTTGCTAGGAGTCAAACCCAGGTGCTGCCGAGGACTCAACCTACATGGGTTGTGTCCGAAAATGTGTTTGTCCGTTATTATGTTTGCATGTAATCTATAAAAAGCTGCTCAGTTGTACAAGAGGATCTAGACTTTTCTGCTTCTCTTAAAGGCCAAACCAAAAAAAGACATTTCCGATGGAATCTTTTCCTGCTGTAATACTGTAAAATATGCAGTGTTCTTTTACTTTCTTAAAGTCAGTGCTCCTTGAAGAACTCAGACTTTGATGCTCTCCAATGAATAGCATTAGCATACTGTAGAGTTAGCTCGGGACTCGTCGGTTCAGCAGCAGATCAGTCTCCGTGTCACAGATTTAAATTTAGGTGTTGAGTAAAAATGTGTGCTGGAGGTTGTGTGTGAGAGAGATAAAGAGAGAAACGCTTCAGCCCGTGAATATCTCATCGCCGCTATTGGAAGCCTCTACCTCAGCTTGATGAATTTTCATTTTATTTAGCATTGCGGATGTTTCTCTGAAGTACACCTACAGCTGCTATAGTTAGATGTTGCTAATGTTAGACTCCAGATAACCCTGCAGCATGAATGTCATTCAGCAGCTACTGTAGCATGCTTCCTCTCGAAGTGAAGCCTGTTTCAGACCTTGAACTCTGACCGTGTTTGAGAGTTTGATTGACACCTGCAGTACGGATCAAGCCTGGGGGGGAAAAAGACATGCGCTTGAGTTTAACAGACGAAAGTAACTTTGAGAAAGTGCTCCAAGATCTAGCTGCTGCAACATTAAAGCACGAGTTGTTGGATGAGCTCAATATATCCTTTTACCTCAACATAAATGTACAGTGGCTGCTCTGATAGCATAAAGGGAGCGGTGGGGCTTCAAGTAAATGTGACAGAATCTCAGTGCTGACGTGCAGTATGATCTGGAGAATTGATTGCCTGTAACATGTTTATAAGAAAAGTGTTTTGAGGCTGAAAGCATCCTTTCAAAGAGTAGAGTAGCAACAGAGCAGAATAGTCAGTGTTATGAATCACCACTGTGCTATTTGCTATAAATCCATATACAGTTACAGAGTTAATTTAAAACTTTCAGACAGTTTTAATAGCAGCTTTAGTACCTGTAGCAGCTGTGAGCAAACAAACCACTCTTTGACAACCCCCATAATTGTCCGTGTTTTTAAAAATCAACATCTATTAACACTGGGAAATTTGCTGTGTTGATGCTACAAGTTGTTTTAATCTTTTAAATTCCAGCAACACATTTCATTATAGACAGCGATACAGACATTTGACTCAATAAAACTCAGATGGTAATCACTAGGATGTCAGAATATGGATAGTTTGCACAACACCCAGAATAATCCCCACTTATTTGCTCCCAAGTGTGTGTCAATGCTCTGCCACTTGGCACCGCCTCTCACGGTTGCCTTCTCCTCATCCTCTATTCTCACCCTTTTTTAGCGTTCATTCATCCTCTCCTCCCCTTTCACCTCTTCCTCTCAGCGATTCCAGCAGGCTCCCCCTTGGTCCTCTCAGCCCTGGCCTGGAATATCCAAAGCGAGAGCTCCGTTCATTTAATGTCATCCTTATTTCCCTGACAGCCAGGCAGGATAAAGAATCTAGTTAGCAGGCAGCTCAGGTAATCGGACTAAGAATTGGACGTGACTGCAAAGACAGTTTGTGTGTGTGTGTGTGTGTGTGTGTGTGTGCACACAGGCGTGTGTGTGCACATTTGTGTGTCCTCAGAAGTCATTTAAGGAGGATTTTTCCAAGCTGACTGGTGGATAACAGCTCCCAGGACCAAAAATAAGACATATAAATTGTACAGTATATACTGTATCTGCCATATTTCACCCACAGAGAGCAGCTCCTGTCACTTCCTCTCAGTTTGCTAACTGCTGAAGTCAAATGAAAGGCCAATAGCTCTGTAAGCTGTTGTTTATTTAGAGATTCGTTGAGGTCACCATTCCCATAGTAGATGTTTTAATAAAAGAGTTGGTAAATGTTAGGTAATTGTAAACAGCAAGTGTAACCCAGAGGCACAAGGGTTCTTATTGTCAGATACTGTAGATGCTGTAGCTGAGCTGGCTAAATGATAGCTGGTTTTCTGTGGCTGAAAACACCTAAGAGAACGCTGAGGTTATCTTAGGTAAAATGTCTACCAAAGTGACAGGTAGTGAATGTAAAATCAAAGTGGTACTAAAGTTTCAAATACTGTCCAGGATCAACCAAAGTTTGCAACAGTCTCCCAGACGTTTTTATATGCTAACAAAAGCTTTTAGCTAAGTAATTATTACGGGTGTAAATCACAAGTTTCATCACGATAGGATGTTACCTAAAGTCTTTTAACAACAATATGACATTTACTGATCGCACACAGTCTGCCTCGATATTATTTAAATTCGATTCGATTCAGGGGCCTGCGAGTGATGTAAGACAACACCACTAAATATCCTCTGCGAGCACTTTTGAATGTTTAGGCAGGTGGTGTGCTTGGACGTAAATGGCGACACATATGCACCATGGGAATTTCAAAATAAAGGCATATAAGTGAAGATTTGTTCTTTTTTTGATGATTGTGATCTGATTTTGAGATTTTTTGGATAATCTCAAAAAGCCACCCCAAAAGACAAGTTGAATTCAAGGCATTTGGTGTTTTTCGAGCACAATTCTACGCCTAAAATTGTGAGGAAGTCTTTGAAACAGTCTTCAGACCATGATGTGGGGAACATATCTCTACAGGCAAATGGATATAATATGAAAAAAATACAGTACAGACTTCTTGATTTTTATTTAATCCTGCTTCAGCCATGTTTAGTAACAATTTTGCATCATCCTGGAAATGAAGATAGCTGGTGATAGTGGTTTAAACGCCACTGCTTAGCTATTCAAGTATCTACAAAATCTAGAAATCTGTTCCTGAGACAGATTCTGAAATGACTTGTCTTCTGTTTTATCCTCACCATGCAGGGACAAATTAGCCACTGATGAAAAAACATGGTTGCATAACGTTGCTACACATGGTGTGTGTCTTTCATTATTCCTTATTCTTCTGTTGATTGAACTCTTGATGCTTTGTGCTGTTTTTATTCTCGCTGTTGCCAGGAAGGAAGTGGACAGAGTGCATATTTTTACACAAACGCAGAAGACACATTTATTCTAAGACATTCAGGGTGTTAAACATGCCTAGAGATGTCGATTGTGTTCGAGAAGCGACCTCTTCTTTCTCTTTCTCTCATGTGTGCATGTCAAGAACATGGAGGCTTGTGGTTGCAGGGTTATTAGATAATCCAAAATGGAATAATTCAGTGAGGAGAGCACAGACTCGTGTGGGTGTGTGTGTGCGTCAGCCAAGGGTGTAAGGGCCTGAAAAGTGTTCCTCACAAATAGAAATGTTAATAACTCACCAAGCAGAGTACATATCAATTTTCCGACTGGAGGTAGGAGGAAGGGGGCAGAGGGGTGACGTGGGGAGAGGTTGTTGAGGGTGGGGGTAATGACAGAGATGGAGAGGGTGTAAGTTCATGCTGCAACTGAAGCGTCGCAGTTTTAATTATTTTTTTCAGTCCTGGGTATGTGATTAGAGGCATGTGACCCATGATGCTACTTATTTTTAAAGGAGCAGTTCACCTCCAAATCAAAACTACGTATTTTTCCTCCTACCTGTAGTGCTTTTTATCAAGCTTGATCATTTTGATGTGAGTTGCTGAGTGCTAGAGATGTCTGCCTTTCCTCAAATATAATGGAAGTAGATGGCTCTTGGCTTGTGGTGCTCAAATCACACACACAAAAAAAAACATTTGAAAAACCTTAGTGGAACTACTTTCTTTCTACCAAACTACACCGACCAACAGCCTCACCATTAACCCTATGGGCCCGAACGACACATAGTGCGTCCAAATTCACACCTGTTCTTCTCTATTGATTTTCTCCGCGACCGTGTGTCATGGCAAGAAGCCACGCATACCACGTGAAACAGCGGAATCGTAGCTTTCCGAGAAGACCAAGCACTTGTCGGTAATCCAATGTTTTCACAGCGAAAAAAAAAGATAAATTTACACTAAAATGATGTATAACAGAGCTTTCATGCAGTAATGCACACACATTACTCTTTTTTTGGATTACTCGCGAATGCAGGGTTGCACAGAAATGCCACGCATATCACATGAAAGCGCAGGACCACACACATTGTGCTGTCATCCCATCATGCTATAAATCCAGATCAAGTGTCTACAAAATAAAAACCTGACAAATTTCTTTACAATCCATTATACAGATCTTGTTATCAGTCACTTCATATAGTGAGGAATATCATATCTTACCACGTCTTAGGCTTGCGTGTGTTTCTCCCTGTCTATCCACATTTGTAGTCCGGCTTTCAAGATGCAAATATCTCCATATTGTCCAGTTGACTCTCCATCAAACTTTGTATGACAAGACCAGCGCACTTCACCAAATCTGGATAGCCCATATTGTCCTGAAAAAAACAAGATATAGCATGTGTATGTAGCCTTTATAATGACTGTGATATGAGCTTAAAAGTAAAGGCAGTAAAAATACCCCAAAAACGCCTAGGGCCCATAGGGTTAATGGCACCCTTTTTGGCGGAGCTGTAAGGTTTGCTAGCTCAGTGGTGCTAGTTGAGCTAGGAGTAGATGCACGCTTCCCTCTGCGAAGTGATATGGGTGGCAGGTGTAGTTAGGTCCATGACCTCAACTCTGCAACTCACCAAAAACAATCTAGATTACTAAACGGCACGACAGGTAAAAGAAACAAATATGCATTTTTGATTTTGGGGTGAACTGTCCCTTTAAAGCCCAGTTCAGACCAAAGATTTGCAACGTGACGAGTTGAAACAGGCAACTATTTGCAATGTGCCATTCTGATTTCCAGCTTTTCGGGCGGATTTTGTGGCTGAATATATTCTTAGATTCTTAAAATATAAATGAGGATAGTGATGGTGAGATACTGGCTACAGTTGCATTTATTGCAGTGATGAAATGGCAAAATTATTTTGACTTGACCAGCCGACGTCACTACAAGCTGATTGGCTTTTGAAACAGGTGACATGCTTTACATTCTAAAACCGGCAGCTGGCAATTTGACCAGCTGAGTTGCAGGTGACACCATCAGCTTGCTTAAGTCGAGCTCAGACGGCCAGTTCACACCACTGCAACTTTCCTTTACAACGTTCTAAAACGGTTTCGTCTCGTCGTTTCGTCTCTTTGTTGTGATATGCCATTAGCCTACGTAGACAAGTCTTGCTAGATTTAAAAACTCATGGCCCACAGAATTTTGAACAGATAGGAAATAAGCGCCCGTCTTGCTGGAGGGGAGGGGAGAGGAGACCTGAACAAAAAAATCAGTTGGAGAATAAACTGCTTTTGCAGTTGGAAGAAGTCCTGTGACTTTATCCCTACACTTGCAGTCTCCATCTTTCTCTGCCCAGCTGCCCGTTCCACCTTTTGAGACTGAAGTCTGGAGGTGTGTTCTGTGCACTGCATAGCTTCAATATAGCACATCCCAATCAGTTTAGTTGGAAGAGGAACATTTGTACTTATTTATGGTCTTGAAAAATCATATCTTCAGCATTTACAAACAAACACAATCTACAAAGGGCCTTACAAGAAAACTGCTCTTCTGGCATTTAAAAAAAAAAAAAGACTAAATACATTTAAGAAAAAAAAAAAAGACTAAATACATTTAAGAAAAATAACAGGCAAATCATTAAAATTTCTCTGACACTCCACTAGTCAGTGCTGCCAAGAAAATAATAAATAATTTTGTAATTGTGATACCCCTGACTTTGTGGCTCAGCAAGTGTTTGCATGCAGGATGAGTAGACTTGGAACAAGCAAAGAAGAAGTAAAATGTCAAAGTTTTACACCTCAATTCAATCAAAATTCCAAGGCACAGAACTGAAATGTTTTCCAAACAAGCCAGAGAAGTGCAGGCACAGATATGGATGTCTGTTATTGCCTCTTGCTGTCAGTTCCTGTTGGTATCTGATATGGGGAACATCCTCCAAAGATATGAACAGTCATCCAGAAACATCAGATATGAGCGGCGGTTCGGAATTGAGCACGAGGGCCTTCAGCGCGAACAGCCCGAGAAAATGTGTGACAGAGTAAGAGAGACTCTAATCGAGGGATCCGTATAAATCATCATCTCAATATCCACCTGGCGAGCTGTGGTAAAGCCTCAGTTGTCGATTGCTGGAATTGTTTGTGTGTGAATGTGAGAGGGAGATGCATTCCTCGGGGCCAACTCGGAGCCCCGAGAGTGTTGAGAGAGTGCCCCATTTCTCTTGCCGAACCCTCCTTGAAAGTAATTGAATTTTGGATGAATCCGCTGAGAAGGAAACAGTGTCAGGGAGGGGAGAGAGTGGATGCTTGAGGAAAAAACAATCAAAGAATGAGAGGCAGGTGACAGCACCTTTTGGATGAGCTTTTCCTTTAAAGAATGGCACGCTATGAGATGCTTGACAGGATAAGCTTTCATTGTGCAATTTTTTAAGGGAGGTCTATTTTTCCTGAGATTTCATATTTTTTTGGACATCTAGTATCCATTCATTTGTTGAAGGGGGATAACTCTTCTTGCTTTTTTTCCCTGCTCTATTGTGTTCCTGATCATATCTCTGACAGTTAGACAGCTGCACTGAATCTTTCACTTCTCACTAGCTAATAACCATGTGCCAAGAAGTAAGATGATAGCGACAATAATACATTGACACCCTTTTCGTGATCACTGATAACAAATTGAGTGTTTGACCTTGATAAGCCCTTGAGTAGGTAGTTTCGTCAAAGAGGTGGCCATCTTCTTAAATGTAATCCATCAGCATCAGACGCAGGGAATCGCGGATTAAGCTCAGTCAAACTTAACCATAATATTTAGAGTATCTGGGGAGGAACAACAGAAATCTAGCAGTTGAGGAGCACAATGACATCATGGCAGCATTTATTCAAACATTGCTGGTGGCTACAAGCTCGCTCCGCCTCCAACTTGAACAGTCAGACTTCCCCTTTCTTTTCCTGCCAGCTGACTCCCAGCTGATTAAGAGACCCAAGTCATTATTAAAATCAGTTGTTAAAACACACACTGTTGCAGCGCTCCAGCTTGAGCGGAGGTAGTGACACATAACAACAAAGGGGAATATGCATTAACAGTTTCATCATAAATCAGCTGGTCATGCTGTGATGACAATGACAATACAGTCACTGGGGTGAGGGCCTTACCGAGAGCCAAAAAAAGAAGCCGCTTTCAGTTGAGTTGGTGGAAGTGTATAACATTACAGGCGCCGGAATGAAAGCAGCCATCATGGGCACAAAGCGAACGCATTAAGTGGAGCCATGAAAGGCCCCTCAATGCAAATAACAACCGTATAGACATGCGGCGGGCAATCATGTATTACAAAAGCAAGAATACCCGCATCAATACGTGCGTGGCTGCCAGATGAGCTCAACACCTTTTATGCTCGCTTTGATCTCTCCAGCAGAGCCAGCCATTAAAGCCCTTTCCTCAGAGGACCTGGCACTTGCGTAAACAGCAGACGTGAGAAAGACCCCGCTGAGGAGGTATGTGAAGCTTTGCCATGTACTAAGAACATGAGCCAGACATTTAGCTGATGTCTCGACCGACATATACGACACATCACTCTTTCGGCGGCGCCGTACCTGCATCAAAATACCAACCATTGTCCTTCTACCTAAGAAGTCTGCAGTGTTACGCCTCGACAATTACCCAACTGTGACATTCTCCCCCATCCTTTTGAAGTGCTTTGAGAAGCTAGTTGTGCAGCATGTCAAAGATCCCCCCAGATCCACAGGATACCATCTATTACCGTCTATCATTGTATTGTGGACATTCTCACCACAAGACTACTAAGAGTTTGGATTGGCAGACACAACTCCACAAAATACTGCTTATTCCACTTTCTGTGAGACTCCCTAAAACTTTCTCAAAGAGGTAACCAAAAGTATTTTGACTTCCAACCCAGTCGTCAGAAAAAAATGTTGGCATTGTAGGTTTTTGCAAACCATGGATACATCATGTTTGCTTGTTCTTATGTATGTAGTGGATACTTGAAACTTTTAAAGAACGTTTAATTAATATGTGGTTATGTTTGGGCACAAAAAAATTGGTTATGGTTAGGAAAAGGTTATATTTTGGCTTAGAATACCCGGTTTAGGTGACACAGTCTCCGCTGCTTTTTGTTCCTCGATGCCGACAGGAGATGAGGCGATGTCTACAACAGTATTTCTTGCCATTATCCCAGCAGAAAATGCAGCAATGTCCCTGTGAAAAACAATTGGTTGAAAAAACAGTGGCAGGTTACAACAAAACACCCGCGTTCGTGCCTAAATCGAAAATGATATAACACGGGTAAGGTAAAGACAGAATAATACAATGCCAACATTTTCTTCTGGCGACTGGGCTGCAACTTCTCTGATGACAGCTTGGCACCATACTCAAATATCACTCATCTCACCCGCCTCCTACATACTCCACATCTGCTATTAAATGATATTGAAATAGAGCTGAAACAATTAGTCAGTTGACCGAAAATTAATCATCAGCTATTGTGTAAATTGTTTGTCATTTTTCAAGAAAAAAAAGCAGAACATTCCCGTGTTCCAGCTCATCTATTGTGAGGATTTGCTGCTATTTTTGCTTTTTGTTGTGGTAAACTTGAAACTCTCTAGGCTTTGGGCTGTTGGTCAGAAAAAAACAAGACATTTGAAGACGTCCCCTCTGGCTTTAGCAAAATGTGACGGGCATTTTCCACAATTATGTGGCATTTAATAGACCAAATTATTGTTTAATAAATTTCGATGTTAATCCACACATTAAATCAGAATGAAAATAATTATTAGTTGCAGGCCTATATTGAACTATCGGCATGATCAAAGGTTGTTCCTTTTTCTCAAATCATAATAAGACACAGGGCCCTCTTCCATGGAAAAACACACATATTACTAAATTTGGCAGGAGAAAAAAAGCCCCGTGAGATCAGTGTCCTTTGAAGCAGCTTTGTGAAACCTTACTTCTGGAGCCATTTTCCTCTTAACGGCTGCGCACAAGCTTATAGCGAAGCACTGTGTCATGTTTTCATGTGCGATTCTTTAATATATTTAATCCCATAATCCACAATTTTTTGCTCTCGGCACTATGCAGCCAAAGTGTATGATCAGTGTACCCAACAGAACATGGCTTACTGTACTTGCTCATCAGTGTAGTCTGCATCAACACAAAATTCATCACCCTACACTGCAAGAGCATGTTGTTAACCTTTTCAGTGATAATGAGTGCTTGCTTCAGTGACTAACAGTCCAGGATATCACTGTAAACTGGAGGAATACCGAGCAGAAATGGTGATTCAGTCATTTCCTCTGTGTTGAAACCAAAGAAAGACACTACAGCTTTTGTGCTAATGTTGCAGACTTGCGCCCAACATGGAAAACTAATTAAAGAGATAAGATTTTTGTGTGGTGGCGTTTAGCTTTTCTGAGGTGGCATTGGTTGCAGAAAGCAAGGGCTGACGACAATAGGCCTTTGACGAGGAGAACACGGCAATGTCGCCGTCATTGGCTGCCGGCCAGTTTCGCATGCCATAGTGAGTGTCTCAAGGGTTATTGTGGCTTTTCAGGGTTTCCCCTCAAAGGTTTTCTGATGCAGCTTTGTGGAATCTATGTGAAGCATCTTTGTCGTGACTGAAATGCCAATGGCCCTTGTAGCCTACATGGACATTTTGTCAAGGCCATAGCAGAGATGGCACTTTTGCCTGTAGCAAGGAGATGAATTATAGCCAAACAAGAAGAAGAATTATACAGTCACATGGAGGGCTGTAATGAGGGAATGTATCCCTTTGGTATACTGTTAGCTGCTGGCAAAATCTGATCAAATATTGGCTAAAAACCTAATAAACTTTAGATTAGTCTAATTTTATATTGGATGACGTTTGTTACCTCAGGAGCTACTTACAGCTAAAGCTAACGTCAGCTGTTGCCTTGTTTGTAAAGTATTAACTAATATTAATTCCAAGGCTGACAAAGATATTGACAGGACAAACTTACAATTTAAAACAAGTATTGAATGATATATATAAATAGTATGTATATTTCAATGATTGGGGCTTTGGTTTAAGCTTGATGAATCACTCCAACTTGTGCTGTTCTCAACCAGAGGTCCAAGGACCGCTAGGGTTGCTTTGAGGAGTTCAATGGGATCCCTAGAAAGATGGGAGATTATTATTATAATTCTCACTATTCAATTTTCAATAGAAGTTAGCCCAATTCGAGGAAGAGTCATAAGGGTGACTACGTTGATCTTTCATTTCCTCCACTCTTATCTTCTTAACTGTAGGTGAAAACTTAAGGATTCTGGTCACTGAAGGAAAATCTTCATATCAAAGGGGCGTCCATGACCTAACGTGTATTAATTTCGGGGTCTTTGACACGAAAGACATTGATCACCAGTGAGAATACATTACCACACATTATTTTTCAGTAACCACATGGCTCGTCATGGATATAAACATTTACTTAAACCTGCAAATGTAGAGTTTAAAATCTGTTAAAAGCAAATGCCTGATTAGTGCTGAAGTTTGGAGACCAACATTTTTAGAAATCTGGTAACACTGAATTGACCAGTATGCTTTTTTTTTTTTAACTTAGACACATTACATGAACAAATATTTTTGAGGACCCCTTGAATGTGTTTGAAGAAACTGTGACCAAAATGTGTACTGAGCGAGACACTTCAGAATTCAAGTCATTGAGGATCATATGTTGCTTTGGACACACGAATTAAACATGGTTGGTTGCTAGGGTGGTGGACGGGTCAAATATATATGGACTTTCAACCAGGAGACCACTGTTTGTGTCCCCTGTGAAACCAAAAGTCAACTTAGTTAGGTGACAAACTGCACAAAGTATTTTACTTGTCTACTTATTTTAACCGAAACCACAATTTTTTTCCTAAACTTTTGTTTTTATTCTCTAAACCTACCTAAGCGTTTTTCTTTCCCTTAATCTAACCAAACTATGACCGTTTCACAACAATACTGTGACAGTTCGGAGTAGACTTTGCTTTGGCATTTTTTTGTTTTATCATATTTTGAGCCCATCACCACAAAACGTGATGAGATAAACATTTTTGGTTTCATTTGGTATATTTTTATTGCAGATTGGATAAAATCAGGCTCAAAGTCTTATTTAAAACCTCTTTTGCTGTATGGCTCTCTCTTGTACAAAGCTATTTTGACGCAAACCTAACCAAACAAAACTGACTGTTTGTAAGAGACTTTGCATTGGCATCGTTTTTGTGTTTTACAGATTTTGAGCCCACCACCACGAGATTGTGTCCACTTCCTTCTTTGACACTGTGTTGGAGATATTGTTTCTAAATTATCTGCCATGTTCAGGCATATCTTTGATACTGCGTTTGACTGGCATCAAGTGAAATGCAATGTAATACCCATTATCGTCACCTTTATTGTCACAATCATCTACACTTTCGGTAGTTCTTGGTATATTCAGTTTTTATCTGTCATCTCATAGAGCTGTCTTGAAAGTCTGTTCACAGAGACATTCTGATCTAAGTAGGGACCTGATTATGTCACATTGGTTGGAAGAGAAGTTGGATTAGTGTTGTAGGTAGTTGACAAAGCTGCAAAGCCAGGTTCGTCTTGATAGAGATGCATCTTGACATTTGTATCATCAACAGCCTCCCCCTGATTATACAGTGAGTCCCTGAAGAGACACTGGTATAAATAAAGCAGAGGCAGACAAACACTTTGGCGAACAAAATTTGCACACAGGGGTCTTGGATCTTTTCCAGCTGACCTTAGGTCTTGTAAAAGTTCTGTAATTATTGGCTCAGAACTTTGAGGGTTTTTTTTATTTATGTGTGAGCTTTGATCGAGCATCTCCTGCCAAAATCATTATCTCTTATTTTCTTGATGTTTTGGATGGATTCAGTGTACTCACAGCCTGTCTCAGTTCAGAATAATGAATCAGGCTTTTGTTTCCTTGTAGGACTGGTAAAAAATGAAAGCTCCCATTCCTCTTCTGATCCTCCTTCATGCCGTTGTGGTCCATTGCCTGAAAGTCGTGTCGAAAAGAGGCTCAGGTAAGTCTTGTCTTTTTCCAACAACTACTGTATCTTCCTTTTGTTTTAACGATAGACTGTCCTAAAAAAAACAGTCGGGAAAAATGCCAAATGTTATCAATTCTGCTTAGTATCTCAGATATTAACAGCTACAGCTACAATAATTGGTACAGGATTGAATCTCTGGAACCTGCCAAGATTTCAAGGCTTGTTTTTTGACTCAAAGCACAACTCATGTTTCAGCGAACAGCAGGGGATCACACGGCCTTGTGCTGTTGTACTTGCAGACTTCAGCCAGTCATGATGAAAAACTGGGCTGTCCTGTCTTTTAACAGCTTGATTTCTAAATCCACAAACACTGTTATTCAGTTTGAGCTTCTGTGAGTGATGATGAAATGTTCCGTTGTTGATCTTTGCAGATCAACTGCATGGTATAATCTTGTTTGATCATTTGTTGTAGAAGATAATAAGAATACAGACAGGGTTTGCAACACAATGAGAGACCATATAAACTTTGTGCATCACAGTTATAATGTGCATACTCTGATTGTCCGTCCACGTGTAAAGTTAGCCTCACAATAACTGTTTCAGTAGCTAAAATCAGATTTTTAACAGTGCAGACTGGAGTTAATTACATTCTGGTTTTGGCTTTGTTTTCTTTAATTGTGCTTCCATGCTATTTGATGCAATTAATTGCTCCCACAGAAGCTTGGTATTACCAAATATAACCAGCACATGCAGTGAACAGTAGTCAGTTCAGTGGTAGTACTGCAGAGAGGAGGACGATTTTTGTTTGGTGACGTGTGTTAACACTTACCTGAGTGAGTCTGGCTCTATGAAGCACTTAGGATTTAGGGATGTGGCCTTTGCAGAAATATCCAAGTATTTTCATGGTTGTGGCACTAATACTGCATACCTCTCTAGACTCAAAAACAATTACTCTCTACAAAGGGAAAGATACCAGCTAGAGGAACAACCGTCACTGGCTAACATGAAACATAAAGGAAGTCTTTTGCAGTCTTTTTTTTTTCTATCCAGAGGCTGCTTGCGTCTGGGTTTTTACCCATGCATATTAGACACAGGTGCAGGAATGGCCCAAGGCTCATCAAAGGGTTTTCTGCTTTTCCAGCAGAAGTCCCTGTGGGCTATCTCATCGGATGCTTCACGAGCCATTGCCTGGGGCAAGGATTTGAAACGTGTCCACTGATAAATGAACGCCCCATCCGAGCCAGACCTCCGTCCTTTGTTCCTTCTCTTTTAGCTTGTACGGCTTTATTAGGAGCCATGCTGGTTGCAAGTTTGAGCACCATTGTAAAAGGGATTCTGGGCAATGAAAGCCAGTTTGAAATTGCATTGCTTTCATTTTTATGGAATGGAAAGAAAGAGCAGGGGCGGGGAGGTGAATACCCCGGTGTCATAGCAGATATATTTTAAAAGAAATGTTTTTGTTTCATTTGGTCATATTTCTATTGCAGATTGGATAAAATCAGGCTCAAACTCTTTTGCTATATGACTTTCTCTGATCACCTGACACTACTTGCATAATATACTCCACTGTGAAGGGCCAGTTTATGCAGGGTCTAACAATTTGTGACAATTTAAAGGGAATCTATTTTGCATTTACTTTTGTTTGTTGAACATAAAATGTTACAAAGTCTGACATTTATAGTAAACATGGCCATGGCCTGATGTCAGCTCATGATGGATTTCTTTATATGATCATCTGCTACATTATGTAGTCTACACTGCTACATGTAGCTACATGCTAATCTCAAGGAAATAAGTAGTGTAAATTTATCCCAGATTCCAGATCCGATTCCTGGTGGATCATTTCCAGTTTTAAAGATTTTGGTTTAGATCCTTTATTGGTGATTTTTCACGGCAGGACGTGCTGCCGTTCTCTGTTACAGTAATTTGCCCAGCTGCAAGTACACTGCTACATGTAGCTACATGCTAACAACAGGGAAACATGTAATCTTAGTTTTTGATGTTGTTTATTTCTCCCCAATTTTAGACCATACTCCTGCTGGAACATGTCTGCTTGTGAAGATTTCTGTTTAAAAAGCTTTAATCTTGATTTTTGACGGTAGAAAGTACTGCTATATTCTGTTAGGGTCATTCCCCAGCAGTAAGTACATTGCTACATGTAGCTATGCGCTAATTTCAGGGAGGTATGTAATTTTGATCGCTGATATTGTTAATTTATCCCAGATTTCAGATCAGATTCCTGTTGGAACGTGTAGTTGTAAAGATTTTGGTTTAGATCCTTCAGTGGTGATTTTTCAAGGTAGAACATGCTGCCATACCCCACTGGCCTTTCCGCCAGCTGCAAGTACACTGCTACATGTAGCTACATGCTATCGACAGGGCTTTTTCAGGGAAGGGGGCTTAAAGAAACAGGTACTAAAATGCAGTGTCTCGGACAGAGGGTGAACAGAATAGTGTTTTTCACTATTAAAGCATGCAAAAATGTTCTAGTAGAAACCCAAAATAAAAGTATGAAACTGAAAATAAGAGCTCTCCTCTGTGTGTTGGTTGGGTCATGCAGCTGTCAAGGCTTTACTTGGAGCCTAATGTTTGTGTTTCCAATATCAAAGCCAAATACTTTGCCACAGATTCCATTTAAATCAAAAGCCTCAAATGCGTCTCGCTTTTTATCTGTAATTTCTTCAGGAAAATATTGGAATCCAGTTGAAATTCATCAAACAAATTACTGATTTAATCTCTTATAAGACAAACTGAGCTGCTCCCAACTCTGTAAACATGCAGTGTTTTTCATTGGCGCCTTTGTTAAAAGAAATTCACTGTAGACAATCAAACCTGTAAGTGTCAGCCCATTAAAGGAAATGAAATGGCTTGATTGACTCCCTCAGGAACAATGATTCCACTATCTCCCTTGCTTTTCCTCTCACTGGGCTCACACTCACATGCAAACACACACACATCAGCTGTAGAAACCCCTGCACAGTGCTGCATGTGCACCACTATTATCTGTAGATGATTAAATTCAAAACACCCGTCTTTGAGTAATGCTTTGTCTGCATTTGTACTCGGGGTGGAACAGTGCATACAACATACAATGCATATCTGCCATACTAATCCTCTGCATGCATAAGTAGGAGAACGCATCCATTTGTCCTCTGCTGTGGTTCCTCTTTGTGAGAATGCTGATATTGCCTGAATGGTTGGGCGAACAGAATAATTATGTATGTTTTTGCTTAATACAGCACATCAAGTCAGATGCTGAAGTAAAACCCCACTTTTGGATGCTGTTACATTATCGTATACTTTCAGTCAGAGATGTACAATTCATTCCAGGAGTTATTTTGTGTTTGAAGTCTTCATGAAGCCTCTTATGGCTGCTTTGCATCCTGCTTCATCAAGGCTATTGTAGTCAGTGTGGAACTGTATGTATTTGTGTCACAAAATATACCCATAACTGCAAAGATCAGTGCATATCTTGGTTTCCTCTTTACTGTAGAGACTTTAAATCCCAAATGCTTGTAAATCAGTGTTTGCAGTTGTTTGTGATAAGAATGCATATTGCAGTTTAACAGATTTGGTGCGAAGGCAGAGGTTTAAAGATTAGAGAAGTGGGCTTGTTGCACTCCCAGTGGGGAAATCTGCGTGGGAAAAGCGAACGAGCGACACTGTCAAATTGGCCTTCAGCAAGACACTTAACAATGATTTGCCTCTTTCTGTAGAGCAACAGCACAGCCCTTTAGTTATACTTAGTAGATTCTGTATATGAATGTGGTATGAATGTGCTGTAAAGCTTGCATGGTTCATAGAAAAGAACAGGGTGGTCAGTAGGGGTGTAGCACCAAATTCGGGGCCCTATGCATAAGCAATCCTTGTGACAAAAAGAAACAGAAAAGGATTTTAATCTGATCATTTGAAGATATTTACACACTGTATACATTGAAATACAGTCGAACTGCTGACATTTAAAGCTAGAAAACTGCTAGAAAAACAATTAGTGATTAGGAAATCTGTTTGTGCAATTCAGAATAATCCAAAATGAGTTATATGTCCTCTTGGATTTGAGTGATTTGAAGTCTGGCTTTATTGGTCTATTTCTGCTGCACTTGCTATTCTTGGTTATTAAAAAAAAGTCCTGTTCTCCAGTGCCGTTACTGTCTTAAACACACAATCGGCTCCCTTGTCGGCCACTTGTGCCATACTGTACAATAGATGCTTGTAGAGTCGTGTGAGAAATCCCTAAAATTGCCCGTTTGTTAGTTGGCTGCGAGCTGAAAGGAGCAGAATCCTCCTCTGTGCACGCCACGCAGCTGCATTTAATTTGATATGAAATAGAAACGGGAGAGTTCATGTAAGGTCTCACTTTTGACTCTCTGAAGTAATAACTATGCATTTATTCTTTTTCTTACCTCTGAACATGGATTACAATCAGAGTGAGAAAGAGCTTCGGAGGATACTCAGGATGACTTTTGGCAGACCTGAATACAGAGTAGAATAAAAAGGGCATGCACACGCATGGGAAAAGTGCCTAAACAGAGCATTTCCTAAGTACTGTGGTAGTTTTCTAATTCATTCCATGGGCGTCGTCATTTATCTGCATTACACTGTGAACTCTGCAGCGCTTCTTATATTTGGTGTTCAGTTTTACTTCATGCAGCTTCCCATACGTCCCAGGCATCAGGAGGTGCTGTTAGCCTCGGGGATTTACTGTAATGCCTCTTAGTTAGGAGCAGTTTCACAGCAGGTCTGTGGGTGACATGCTTCCAGTTTTGAGGATTGGAGCTGCTGTCTTTCAGGCTGGGTTAGGATTTAGCACGGTTAATCAAATGATCAATTAGGTGTCAACTAAAAAAGTAAAAGAGAAATCATTGTTTGCATGACTCTTTGTGAATAGAGTGAGAATAAGAACCACTAAAGCTCGAGCATTCGTTGATTTGCAGCAGAACGCTAAGCCTAATGTCTTCCTTGTCATCATGTCATTACCTTACCTTATCTTACCTTTGATTTAAACATCTGCGGGAGGTCCTTGTTTGCATAATCCTGTATATCTTGAGATAAAATGAAAATAAAACCCATAATAGCTCAAGCATCATTCTCTCTGCAACACCAAGTGTCTGTCCTCTGTGTCATTACGCCGTACGCTCGTAGTGACGTCATTGCGCTACAGAAATCAGGTGGTGACGCTAGAGGAATGAATGAAGAACCAATGACAGCACCTTTTTGTATTATTTTTAATGACCCAACTCCAATATTCAACAACAATTATTATGGTTTATTACGAAACTGTTTAGCTTAGGTTGTACAGATTTTAGGAATATGAAGCATTTGAAGATACTTTAAGAAATGACATCACAATAGGCAAAAATACCTTCTGTTGCAGAGTTCAAAGGGTTAAATGTGAATATATTCTGTTTTCTTTGCTCCTCTATGACAGTAAACTGAATGTCCTTGGGTTGAAGACTAAACAAGATATTTGAGGATGTCATTTTGGGCTTTGGAAACACTATTTTCTGACAGACCAAACAACTAATCAATTAATTGAGAAAATAATCGCACCATTCATTGACAGTGAAAATAATAGTAAGTTGCAGCCCCACCATCTTTTTGTCACAAGGACCACAGGCCATCATTTGAGCTCTTGAATGAACTGGCTTTCTCTTTTCGTTTTTGGCCATGACATGAATAATTTTCAGTGGATTTCCTCAGAGTCCACGCTTGATTTATTTTACCATTCATCTGATTTGTAAGAGAAAGGGAAAGATTGTGTTTTATGTCCCAAATCAACACAGCAGTTAGGAAACTACTCTGAAACGGGCTGTCAAGAGTTTTCATTGTTCATGGTTGATTTCTAATGAGGCAAACCAGGGACGGCGTCACTGTCAGCCACCGACCGTTTACCCATGTGGACACTGCGGGGACAACAGCCTTGTCGTTATTTAAAACAAGCAGCCTTTCAGCTTTTTGTCCACCAATTTGTCGCCTCAGCATTTAAAGTTTACTTGGTGCAGTGCAGGAAACATTTTCCATTTTATATTCAATAAAAGTCAGCCCTTAACAAAACTGTTAACACATGTCCCCACTGATGACAGTTGTAGATTCACAATCATATTCCTTGACAGTGATTGAGACAAATGCAGCCTCTCTCCTCCCCTCTGCTGTACAGTCATTAGTCCCCATTTCTTCACCAGACATTGATGAGTCCCCAGACAAATGATGCTTACCTTCTCACAGTCTCCCAGTGATTCCAGCAATATATTACCCATAACACTCACTCACAGTGAACGCATGATTCTGTTATTCATGCATACGTAAAAAAGCCGCTCTCCGACATGTGTTCCCATTTGGAGATAGAATCCCTCCTCTGCTCCGAGTTTCTATTAAGGATGGTCCAAAGGCCCGGCATGTCACTCTGATGAAGAGTAGCTGTAAATAAAACACGCCACCGCAACAAGACCTTGGTTCCCATTAGAGAGCAGCCGCTCATCATCCGTCTCTCCCCGCATATTTATCTACTGCCGCTACAGTATGTCCACAACATATATTTTTCCCTCTCTTCACAGACTTTCCGCTCTCGCAGGAGGAAGAATCAAGGACAACCTGACAGTCACTTAAATTTACAGTCTTCACGCCCTTCGCAACGCACAACTCTGGGAGGGTGTCAACATTAATATGTCAGTTAAAGGATAGAATCTTCCCCCCACATTAATGGGGCTACTCGCAATTTGGCCAATAATAAGGCTCCTCTTAATTGAACAAGACAGTGATTCCTAACAGGGGACTTCAGCGCGCAGCACAAATTCAATTACGGCGAGCCATTTGACTTTGTAATTGATATTAAAGGACGTTAAATATGGCAGGAAGCTGTCAGCAAGAACTTTGAGGGAGAAAAAGGGGACAGCAGCAGCAACCCTTTCCACTATGTCAGTTTATTAGAAATGAAAACTTCAGGAATGTCGGTTTTTAATTCTTAAAGTCATAAAAAAACGCATGAAGATTGACTATACACCACTTGAGATCGTCAGTGATAACAGCCTAAGATGTAAAGGCTTGAAATGAAGTTTAAAAGTCTTTCTAAAACAAATCCATGAACCTTAAGCCGGGATTGGAAACTGAAAGCTCTCCTCTCCCTCCCTCGCTCGGCGTCACACACACACACACAGAGGCACACATCTGCGCATACCCGCGGTTCATCTTCCCTCGGTCAATACCACATACCTGCCACAAATGTTGAATGATTGCCTCCACTGCACCGCCCGTTCATTGCCGGGGAGATTGATCACACACATGATATTAGAAATGAAATGGCTTGCCACATGGAGTTGTTTTCCCTCCCGCTGCTCGGAGAGAGAGAAAAAGAGAGAGGGAGGCTCAACAAGTGTGCCAGATACAGGCCTTTTGACAACTGGGGTTACTCTGGATATGTTTTCCAGGTTGAGGACACATGCCATGGTCCTCTGTGTGAGATGGATGACGATCAATCACCTGATTTATGAGCAGAATAGTCTCTCTGTGGCCTGTTTCCTGACCTGTAATAATGTTACAACACCACAGCAATTGAGAAAAATGCCAGGGAAGGGTGTAGAAGGCTGCAGCTCAGTGGAGATACGGTGTGCAGCTGTAGGTTGAGGTGTTTAAAGCTCAAGTGCGCTGTCTGGCTGCTGTGCGTGGATCAAAGACAGATCCGATTACAGCTTCTTTTTTTTTTATATATTTGATGGATTTGAAGGCATTGCCTGTAGGAAAATGTCACCCATAGGAGTATGAAGCCTATGGGATGACTGGATTTGGGTTTAGTGAAATCCAGATTTGGGAAATGGGGTGTAAGTGTGGGTGGAGCTGATATGGTCAGACACCTGTCAATCCAGTAGATACGTCCCCGAACGCACTCTTCTCTTAGTGCAGTGTAGCATGTTTTTGGTCGCATTTTTATTGCACCTTAAAACGGAGTTGTTCAGACTGTTATTCTTGTTCCTTTTGCACGGTTTGTTTGAAATGCTTTCTGTTTGGGAAGTCACCATTAAAAAAGCTTTTACTTGAGGCAGGGGTGCAACAAAACACAGCGTGGCTCGCTTAGAATTGTCTGTCACTGTGATCGCCGATGGTGTTTTGAACGGCACTAAGTGAACCTGAGTACATCATTTTTTACTATTGCCACTTTCAAAATGTTTCTTTTGTGTACCCTGTTTAAAGATTTTTGATTTTTTTGCTGCCGATTGTAGTGGCACAGATAAATGTTGAGGATGAACGGTGGAGTTGATTTGGTTTCATGAAACAAATGCTACATAGTTTAAGCACAGCTGCTATGGTAACTTATGCTGGGAAACTGTCAAGCTACACTGGGGTCGTTGCATAACTGGTTCCTGTAACACTGAGTTGAGAGGACAGTGATGATTTTACCAACGACTTTTGAGTGTGCTGCCATATTATTTTACTTTATTAACCACTATCAGTCAAAAACAATAACATTTATAGAAACATTTAAACAAATGATAAGTAAATTATACAAAGATAAAAGATAAGATATAAACCTACATACTTGTTAAATTGTATAGCATGTGAAACGTTTAAGCCAGGGGTCGGCAATTTTAACTATCAGCCTGATCACGAAGGTAACAGTAATTGTGTGTCTCAAATCACATACTTCAGTTAGTACACTTCCATGTAGTATACTATGTGCACTATGTACTTATTGGCGTAGTGCGCAAATTTCGACAGGGTTGTGTTGTCTCAAACCGGAAATGACGACCGCAAATTTTGACCACTTCTTCTTCTTTTTAATGCCTAATGTGCAGCTGTTAGCTAGTTAGCAAATTAGCATTAGCATTCGTGTTATTGTTTGCGGTACCAAATCATTACAGACTGCTAAATTAACCCAGTAAACGTACTGCTGGCTTATACCTGAAAACAGTATAGTGGTGCTGAGTGCAAAAAACGGATGTATAACTTACATTTGTACAATGCAGCGACGTTCATGGTCGCACAGTCCTCGGCCGTCATTTCCAGTTTGAAAAGTGGTCCCTCCCCTTCCGCTACGTAGCCAAGATGGCGACCATTGAGGGCGAGAAGTGTCCATAGTTCCACACTCAACTTTTTGACCGTTTTGAGTAGGGCCCGACCGATTTTTTTAAATTTTTTTTTATTTAACCTTTATTTAACCAGGCAAGTCATTAAGAACAAATTCTTATTTACAATGGCGGTCTGGCAAAAGGCAAGAGCCTCTTGAGGGCAAGAGCCTCTTGAGAGATTTATCGGCCGGCTGATTTAATCAGCCGATTATAGCCATTAGAGAATAATCGGCAATCGGCCAAAAGTTGGCCGATTGACGCCGATGTTAACACTTATATTTTCACCACTAATAAAATGTAGGGAATATGGTGTTTTACTTAGAAATGATGTCCTTGTATTACTTTTTGCACTATAACCTACCTCTGTTAAATTGGCAGTAATAAGAAGAACTCTGGTGCTGTGAACATACATGTGAATGTCTTAATTCATATAGACTTTGCATGATTATTTTATTTCCCAGAAGTTTACTGCCTTTTTGCACATCATATTTTTGATATATTTTGTGTTCAAATTGTTCATATGCTGCTTGTTCCACACAATTTCTGATAATAAAAGTATTTGAAAACAGTAAAATGTTCTTCCTTCAGTTTATATCTTTGTAACGAGTGTTTGAACTATGTTTGAGCCATCAAAAGCAGGTATTTCGGGTTTTTTTAAATTGAAAAACATAAAGATTTAATCGGCAGATATATCGGTTATCGGATTTTTTTATTCCACAATATCGGAATCGGCATCGGCCTCAAAAAATCCATATCGGTCGGGCCCTAGTTTTGAGTGCACCATCCGGCTACTCACAGTGCACTGCATTCCATACTTCTCAGTGTGAACGCAGTTGCGCGCTCAAAATATTAAGTGTAAGTACAGAAGTATGCGATTTGAGACACAGCATAAGTCTAAATTCTCCCATCAACATTACTAATAGGTCTAGCTGAGCATTTGTTAATGGTGGCTACTGTGCAGCGGGCTATTGATTGTTTGGTATAACTTTACAGTGTTGGCAGTAAAAGCAAACCAATATGTCCAAGCACTGTGAAATTCTCTGTTGTCCTCCAAGACTTTTTTTAATTGGAATCCATAGCTAGCTTAGCAAGGGAGATCCAAGACAAGCCGCTATTGATGTTCGGCAAAATTAAAGGAGTAAGTTCCAATGTAAATTAATTGAAAAATATAGTAACCAAATCCATATGCCTCTGTCCTGTATTTTCCAGAAAGGGAATCATGTTTGAAAAATACTGGTCAATGTACTGGTTGATACATTTAAGTGTCAGAAATTAAACATAGATGTATTTAATGGGTATATTCAATTAATAAGCATAATGAGATTAAACAGTTGTAGCATGAAGCTGATTAGGCTTAAATGCTTATATAACCCATAGACTTAGGATTCTAACAATATTTTTTATATTTAGTTTTTCCTGCAGCCATGTTCTTTTCTCCCCACTCAAGTTGTTGTTGTTGTTTATGGCCACTGTATTAGTTTCTTTAGTGATAAGATGATTCAATTCTTCTTGTGTTTCTAAAAGTAAGCGCTGCTCTGTGGCCACGAACATCACCGTTCTCTCTTTACCACTGCTGTTTTCCACAGTGTATCACCTCTGGGGCTGATTAAGAACAGCACACACCCGCAACTATTATGACTGCTCCAATCTGTGTCGAATTAGTTTGATTGCGTGAACTTGAATTGACCTTTATGCAACCACTGTCGCCCCGGCTGATTTGTTTGGTTCATTCAAGTCAGGTTTTGGACTTTAATCCCCACTTTGTACTTTTTTAAAGACTATAAGAAGGAGCTCTCTCACCCTTTGAGCTGAAAAGCTAATGGTTAAGATGTGAAAAATATACAAATGGTGTGAGTGAAACACTTCAATTTTCTTCCCACCCTCATGTGTTGTGCTTCCCTCTATCTGCTCACTGTCTTGGAACCTCAACTGTCTGCAGGCATCCAACATTAAATACAATATATTGCATTATCTCCAGTTTAATATTTCTCTCTGAAAGATAATACGTTCATTTCAGGCTCCCTTAGCAAATTATACAGCCCACTTTAACAGCTGGGGCGTTTGGTACCAATTTGAGAGATTATATGTGTGGATGATAATGAGCTTTAGTCCGAAAGAGGATTTAAACATGGAGAAGGCTGGCCACTGCTTAATTTAAGAAAATCTGGCTGGCAGGTTTAAGGAAGAGGACTTTGGGGGGAAATGAAAGTCCCCAAAGATAAAAAGAAAGAAAAGTAAATAAGTCGCGTTTGGAATAAGGTCAGGGCAATTTGGACATAAACATCAATAGTGCCGCAAATTATTTTAATTGTTTAAATTCTCCTTGACTGCATGCTTCTCACAAAGCTGAGCGACAGGGGAAATGAAGCAGCAGTCTCTCAGCACTATGCAAATTGCCTGGAGGCGGCGATGGGACTGCACCCAAAAATATCACACATTTTAACCTGGGGCTGCACTGCATGATTAATCCATGTGGGTACTCCCCTTCATTCTGCGTCGCTCTTCGCCTGCATGTATCTCTCCGTCTATCTAGCAATCTTAGCACAATTCATATGTGTTTATGTTTATGTATGTCACTTCCCACCTCTGTCACAATTGAGATAACACTTTGCCTTTTTTTTGCTCCTCTCTTGAATAAAAGAGGTCATTCATCTCAGTGGCGCTGCTGTCCCTTCTGATCTCTCCGCCGTCTCTCTTTGTACACTTGCTTGTCTTTATGCTTCTCTCCTCGACCTCCTGCGCATAGAAAGTGAAGAGTTATTGCCGCCATTGATTGGCGACTTTCTCCTGGAGGCCAGACGGGCTCGCTCGGGAGTCAGATGTCTCACGGAATAATTAAAGCAATACACTCGAGCCTAATCCCATAATCATTAGATTTTAACGGCTTGAAACCAAGAGGCTGTTTTACCAAAAACCTGACCTGTTTTATTCATATAAGATCAACCTCTCTGCAGCAGCATCTGTGATTTCTGTTTGTGGATCTAATTTGAAAATACCAGCTCTCCTAATATGTATGCAGGAGACCAAATTCTATGCTCCGCCTATAAATTACACACCTGCAGTATCTGTTTGAGTGGAGTAAGATTGGGCTAAATGATAGCTCACATCCCTCCTTGATAAAAGGTCTAGCTTGAGAAGCGAGCGCAGACTCTCCTCCTGCTAAAAAAGACAAGTATTGAGTTTTTTTTCTTTCTATCATTTGTGGAAATCAGACAAACTGGTAATTTGATTTCCACTTGTCTCAGCCTTTGCAATCTCTGAGACATTCGATTCTTTTTATTTCCAGCGTTGCGACTCTTAGAGTACATTGGTTTTCTATTGATTGAGGCGCTAACTTTGTTTTGGGCTGATGCAACTCAGTTAAGGTTGATTTCTGAGGGGAGTTCATTGATTTGCATGGTAACACTGTCTCTTGTCATTTTCCAACTTTATCAGCCACTATAATTAGCTTCATACTTCACCTGCTGGTTCTCCAGCCCACAGTGCAGCGATTTTTAACAGCACAACCAGCCTAAAGCGTAAACAAACATATGTTAATTGAATGAATACATATATCTACTTTTATATCACACTTGAAATGTATGTTGTATCCTCCGTTATGAGGCGCATGCATTACTTTTTTAGCCATCTGTGTTCAGCAGAATGCATTGTATACCCAAGGATTTATAGCTTTACTCAGGGATCATTTCTCTTGATTGATGGCTCGGGACAAAAGATGAGACTTTCAGCTTTTTCCGCATGACTGTCTTTGAGAAGGTTTCTGTCCATGAGCAGGAATCATAGGGAAGGTGTGTTTGTATTTGTTAAGGTGATGGGATGGAAGATAAGTGAATCAGTGGGAAGAAGATTTGTACAGTAGCTCAGGGATTATTTGGCTTTCCATACTGAGCCGAGATGTGGATTATAGGAAGCTGTCCAATACCGTAATCAGTATGTTTTTTCTACAAACTGTTGGGGGGGTTGAATTACCCTAAAGGTGCAAATGCCTTTATGTCATTAAATGGCTTGTTGTATATTTTCCTACCTGGAAATATCACTTACTGAGTGTAGATACAACATGAGGGATCGTCAGAGTCAATGTTGGTGATTGATATATGTACTATGGGGACCTCTGGCAATTTGTAATGATTGCGGAGATCATGTGTGATCTTAATCCTGTGCAAATCTGTCAATTTATCAAGTAAAAACTCCACCCACCTGCCATATTTGACCAAACATGGAGGTCATGTGACAATATTAGCCCCGTGCTAATCGGCATCTCAATGATTTGGGGTCGTATTATTGTTTTTCATTGTCATTCATTTGCAGAAAGAACAAGCTCAAATCCATCAGAGGAGAGAACTCCCGAAAGATGATGAGATGGATGACGTGACAGTGTGTGGCAGAATCAGCTCTGTGCTGTGAAGAGTGGAGTTACAAATGACTGTGTGTGTCACATCCAGTGGACAGAGGACAACCTCAGTATATTACCCATCTTCTGTACGCGCTCTGATTCTCTTCTTACTGTGTGTTTAAGTCAGTAAGCAAGGCTACCAAAAATTTGTCTGCCATCTGACCCTTGCGTTGCATGTCAGAGCAGATGTCAATATGCTATGTTCACATATGCTGTCAGTCAAAATAAGGACAAGCTGTAAAACTGTAGGATGAGATGACTAATTTTCTGTTCCCCCATGTGACCTTGTAAACCAATTATTTGCTTGTTAGGACCGAAGTGGAAAAATTCAGATGACTGATAATGTCACTGGCTGGGAAGTTTGTGGCCTTTTCCTGCCGACAGTGTCGCCGTCGTGAAAGGAACTGCATGAATTGCGATTTTTAATTAGCCCACCCCACACAATGAGGCTGTGGTCGCTTGAGAGGTGAAGTTTTGTGAATGCAGCAAGCCTCCCAACAACGTAGCATTTGATGAGGCTGTCAGGCTCTCTCGCGTCAGCCAGGCACTCAGCGTGTGGCCTCTTTCAATGCTCCTTTATTGGAAAGTTTGAACACATCCTCTCTCCCTGTGTTCATTCCCTGTTCACAGTCTCCCTGTCGCTCTATGACAGCGAAGAACAAAAAACACTACTCTCTTGTTCTCTTTGTACATTTTCTTTCCTTTCGTTTTCCCTTTTTACCCCCCCATTCTTTTTTTAGTCAAACTGGGATTGGTCAAAGCACAATCAACCTATTTCTGCAACAAGCAGAGGCACAGTGAATCCTTACAGGTCCCAAGGGAGTCCTGCCAAGTTTGGGGCTTTTCGGGTTTCCTTTTTTTTTTTTTTTTGCAAGGGGAGAAAGGATGTAAGCTCGCTTGCCGAGGAGTACGCCTTTGTTGGTTGCAGGAGACTGACGCACTGCAGGAGTTCTGGAAACAAACCAGGTTGACTCTATTCTCCAAGCCCTGGCTGCTTTTCTCACCACTGTTCACAAGATACAAGCAGGTCCCATTCAAATCGTCCTGCTTAGCATTTTTATTATAATTAGCCTGGAATCACCTGGTATTCCCCCCATAGGAAAAGTATGTCATTTAATCCAAAGCCAGAGCACCAGTTGTTTGGGGAGAGAAATGCTACTTTAATTAAGACGCGACAAATTCGCTTCTAAAATTCCACTCTCCTCAAAATTCAGCCCAACTATTCCCTGTAAGCATGCCTTGTAATTTCATTTGGCACGATTTACAGTGAAGTTCCGTCACACATTTCCCTCTCGTGTTTATTGCTCGTGTTTGATGTGGCGCATGGTTGAAATATTTAAGACCTCTTATTTACGATCCTCCAGGGCCCGAAAAAATGGTGGAAGATGGCAGTTGATTTCCCTGCAGTGCAATGATCGATAAATTCTACATATTAATTAAGTTCCACTGTCATCTCCAAGGCCTCTCCGAGGGATAAGCCTCTCTATGGTCTTCTTATCAGCCAATCACAGCGCAGTGTGGTGCTGCACAGCCTCCCCCACAGCTCCTCTGCGTGCATGAAACAAACATGCACAGAGGTGCAGCATTAGTGTGTTTCTCAGGGAGGCGTCGAGGGGAGGGAGACCGGGGGCATCATCATTTGTAATTTACAAGAAGTGTCTTTCATTTATTTCTTTTTATATGACATAAAGTGGCAGCTCTGTAAATGTGAAAAGTTCTCAGCTGTGGATCAAACAGCCATGAAATGCTTTTATGGCCCTGTTGGCCTTCTAAAGCGATTAGATTCTATTAACCTGCGAAACGTAAATAAGATAGATTGAGAACATGGCAGATTTCAGTCCTGGAGACACACACTTTGCTTCTAATGCCTGTTTCCTCAAGCTGAAAAGAGAGGAGACATGCAGAGGGAGCGAGTGTCGTTACAGACGGAGCCTCTTAAGTCAAAACAACACAAGAGTTCTGGTTTGAGGCAGTTGAAGTACTGTAGATTTAGCCTTCGTTGTGACAGCACAGAGGCCACAGCATCTTAAGAGCTTCAAGTCTCTATTAGCATCTCCTGCTAACTGAGAGGCACTACAGATGTTAGTAGGCGTTGCATCTCTGTATCCTGCCAGTAGCCAAGCAACACGGCACACGGCGACCTCACATTCCCAAGTGTTCCTGCGCTCTCAGCACATCCACTCACACAATCTCAGTCTCGGAAACGGGATTAAAAATCCTCCTTTCTCCACAACCTTTGCCTGTGTTGCGCGTGTGATCTTGCCAGAGGGTAATTAAACTGTTTCTGCTCTGTTAAGCCTCTCACAGAAGCCCCCCCCCCCCCCCCGTATATCATCTGACATCAAAAACACTTAAAATAAATTGCTGTATAAAAATGCAATGTTCAGGCAGCCAATTAAGTTTGATTCTTGAAGTGCTAGCCTCTGAGCGTGTGTAATGAGGCCCATAGCTTAACTGTGAAGTCTGCTAGCTGCTGTTTGACAAAAGATGTTTTTTTTTTTTCCCTCCATTCACACAGAGTCTAATGAGTGGTGGAGATGCTATCGTTTCCCATCAACAAATCAGATGATGGAAGAGAAGCAGATCAAATAGCGTGATGGATGATTAACACCCCTTTCACAAGGGCGCTGACCTTACAATTTTCCCCGCACCTGCAAAGACAATTAATTAAAGCGACGATGGCGATTATTTATAGGCGACAATTAAGCCGTCGAATTTACTGGCAACCTACATCTTATTTGTCTTTCCAGGTTTAATGAAAACACATCTGCCAAAACAGCTGGGAAAGGGATAACAAAAGCAAAGCAGTTTATGGTAATACCATTTTGATTGTTGACAAGTCATGTGTCCCAGTTCCAGCCCTGAAACACTCCAGTTCAGCTCCAAAATAAAAGTATCCAAATCCCATTCCAGCACCTTTCATTTGCTCGGCATTGAAATTCAAATATGGCCTGATTATAATGTTTAATGTGCATGCCACCCTCAGCGATTTTCAAATCGTGTGATATAGGCATTTAAAGGGCCTCCTTTTGCTTTTTCGCAACACTCTCTAAGGCTCTCTGTCGCCTTTTTTGTGCACCAAGTGCCTGGTCTTGAAAAACACAAGGACAGCTAAGGATTATGGTTCTGTATGTGTCTTTCATTGCCTTTAATATGCAAATAGGAGATTAGCTTTGGAAGGAAACTGTTTGGCATGGGAGTTATTTCTACCAGGAGGGTGATGCTAAACACTTGCACCTTTTTTTCTCCCCCCTTCAGAGGATCAGACTTAACCATTTCAGCAAGTCATGGCATCTTTGCAGTACAATGAGGATATAAGCATAGTCTCATCAAAGCACAGTCATGTAGCCTGTAGCGTAGCGAGTTAAAGGGATAGTTCATATTTTTTGAAGTGGGGTTGTATGGGGTACCAATCCATAGACAGTGTATTACACAGTAGATGTAACTGCTTTGCCTTAATGTCAGACAGTGTTTTCCAAATGGACAATGAAGCCATTCTATCACTGCCTTCAAAACCAGACTCCATTGAAAAAAACAGCGATTTAACACTGCTAAAAACAGGAGCTGCTGGTGTACTGCTGCCTCAGACAGTTATTTAGTTTGTGTGTTAGTGTGACTTCGGCATTTCAAAGGGTTAGTTCACATTCACCAAAGCCACACAATAACACAAATCAGCCACCTGTTTGACGCAGCAGGAAATGAGCAGCTCCCATTTTTAGTGAGCTTAAATTACTGTTTTTGTCAATGGAGTGTGGTGGATTTGAAGAGAGCATAGACGAGAGACTGAAGCTGTTAATGGCTTCCCCGTCGTGAGGCGGAAGGTGGTCATGCAGATACTCTCAACACATTGGGCGCTTAAAGTGATATCGATTTTGTTTTTAAGGTGGCTAAAATTTGTGTTGTCGCTAACCCCCATCCCCAGAAGTACATTGCTTAGCTTCCATGTTGGAGTCCAACCTGATTCACCAAACCTGGGGTGTACCAAGTGATATCTACTGTATGTGATCCTCTGACTATGTATAGGAACCTCATACAACACCACTTCAGTAAATCAGAACTGTTTCTTTAATGACTTATAGCCGCCACATACATCCAAAGTACAAGTTTTCAGTAACGTGACTCAAGATTATTAATTGACGTCAAAGGCATGTGTCAGTATTCCATTTGAGCCACATGACAAAATTGAAATGACTCTCTCTGCATGGCTCAGGCACATCAAACAAAATAAGAAAACTACATCTCTGCAATTCGTAGCAAAAGCCAAATGCAGCCGGGTAAATGACTTTGGTATTACACTGTCAGAAAACCATTTCAAATGTGCCATGGGAAGCAATTCCAGCATTTCTTTTGATCTCCAGTGCGGAGGGGAGGAGGAAGGATTAGGAAACATTTCATATCATGGAATTGTGATCCCGGCATTAGAGCTATACAATGCGCATGCAATGTCAACATCTATAATTGAGTGATTTAACTGACCTAATTTTTTTTTGTTGCGTGTGGGCTACCTCTGCAGTTGTAGCTGCGTCAGAACATTTAACCCTTTCAAAGTGTGCTTCAGGGTGACTAATGATGAATCCATGCACCCATCTAGAACAACATCTCGAGGTCGCTGCGTCTCAGCCTCCTCCAGGCATGTTTGTTAAGTGACCCTAAACGCTGTTCACCCATGACAACAGGAGATCAAGTGACCACTACACTATGTGCTGCAACACAACTGTGGCGTAAAGGAAAATCTGCAGAATAGAGTCGACAAATAATCTGATTAAACAAACACATTGGCATGCTGAATGTACAATCAGAACAATCAAGCACCCAATACACTTCCTTGGTGGGCTGTTTGTGCCACAGAAGGACTAGTGGGTTTGAATTAAAGCTAATTTGGACAAGACGAATGCTCTATCAATGACCTTGAGCGGTTTATGTCATTGCTAGCTTAAAGGATGACATGACAATTATCTCTTTTGCTTTTCACACATGGTGCTCCTTCCTAATTGGTCTGCCATTTTTTCCCAGAGGTTTTGAATGCACATCCAGCCTTAATGACGTAAGCATAAAGGACATTCTTGCCTTTCAGTGTGTGCTAGCTGAGGCAATGGCTCTGTTTTATATGTTCCTTGACCTCTTTCAGGCCTACAGAATGGAGTCAGTGTGTGCCTGAGCAGCCTAATTGCGTTGACAGCACAGTGTCTTGCCTCTTGCTCACATGCATGTGACATGACATCCAGCTCTTTGACAGAGCGGCCTGCCTCCACAGTCCTTTGGCTGTCGAAGGTAGTAGCACTTGAGCGAATGTTTAAACAAGCGATCATAGACACGTCTGCGCTGTTGACTTCAGCAAATGCTTTTTGAGTATTTGCATTTTTATTGTTGAGTTGTAAACACTTACAAACAAAACCAACAGCGGATGAAATGTGGCTCAGAGTTAATGAATAGATTTTAATGGACACTCTAGGAATGTGTTTGTTAATTTTCTGTCGGGGCGTGCGCGCGTGTGTGGTTTTAATGAAGCTGAATGAATTGTGCATCAGGTTGCTGGTGCGTGCAGCGTGATTATGTCGAATATGTTCTCTCTGTTGTGTAGTGCCAACAGTTTAAACAGGGCTGTGTAGGTGGAGGGATGTGGGAAGTGAGGAAGGGCAAAAGGAGACAAAGGCAAAGTGGAAAGTACGCAAGGCCAGGCTTCATGAATTCATTTCCCCTCTCTCCTGTGTCAGGGGGACCTCGTCTGAACCCATTACGGTGGTAACAAGGTGACAGCGAGCGGTCTTGCTATGGGTTCTGGCCTCCGGAGCTGTCTGGCTGCCCGTCTATGTTAATTAAGGGGGAGAATGAAAGTGTGAGGTATGGGGACAGTGTTAGACAAAAACGTTTAACTAGATGGTCCGAATAAGGTGGAGTTTCACTCTTTCTCTCAAATGAGTTTGCAGCTTCGAGGTGGAGCTAAATAGACAGCGATTCATGCTGAAACCCTGATTCACATAGGTAGGTGAGGTATACAAATCTCACCACAGACACTCAGCAGAGCATGAATTATTGAGACCCTGTTAGGCTTGTCATGTTGAATCCTTTAACGTTAGAGGGATTGTCCAGTCTCATTCCCTAAATCCATTTCCTTTAGACATTATTTAAAGACCTGGTCAGCCCTCCCTCAGGTTGCCCGTGCTTACAGATAGAATAAAAAAATATTTGTCATGTTTTTTAAATGGAAAGCCTCTTTCTCCTTTCAGTCTCCCCTCCACTGTACGAAAAGTAGCATCATGTTTCTGCGATGGAAATGGCATTGGCGAAGTTCACTCGGAGAGCGTTTTTAGTGCAAAGTAAGTGGGCGATCAGGAGATGTCATCAATTCCAATGCATGCCAGTTGCCACGGAAACAGAAGTGGAGAGGCTTTTCTCAAGGATCCTGTTAAACATTTAGAGTGTGCAGGGCTCAGAGAGAGAGGGAGAAAGAAGAGAAAGAGAGCAGAAGAGATGTGTCGTGGACAATTGTCCATCTTTTCATCCATTTTTTCCCTCCGTTTATACGTTGAAGTTGTATGGGTAAATGTGCATGATTGGGTTTCAGTTAAAGGTTCAGTTTCTATTAACCAAGCAGTACAGTTGGAAGACATGAAATTATACAGCTCACAAACCTCCAATTTACCTAAAGGCATAATTTTTATCGTACAGTTGAATTTGCAAACTCTGCCAGTATCGCCTTAATATCTAAAGCAGAGGCAAGGTGCATTTCAAATAGAATTGTAATAGGTGCAGTTTGTTAGTCTTAATTATCACTTATGTAAGACACGTTTTCCCACATTCTTATTAAGGTTTTCTTCCACTTTTGAGAAACAAAATAGCAGTCGTTCTTATATTTGCAAGTGCAAGACAGCACCTGATTTCACCCCACCACCCAACTTGGCCTTTATCTGCAAAAATGACCGAAGCTGTGGCCCAGCTTGGCACAAAAGCACAACAGTTGCGTGGCACCTCCTGATCGAGTAGCCCTTCTCCAGTGGTAATCTCCCAGCAGACAGGCCCTAAATGGGAAAGGGCTCTTTGCGGTAACGACGCGGGCTCAGCAGATAGGAGCGCTGTGTAATTCCTGTTAATTACTGTCCAGGAGGCGATAAGACCTGGTTGGAGAGGCTAAGAGAGGAGATAAGGGGGATCAGGGATTCACCTCAAGGATTTTCCACCCTTTGGGCAAAAACAGTCCAGTTGTCCAGAAATCGTCTAGAGTTTGAAGCTACCCTGAAGTCGTTGTTGTTTCTCCTTCACTTACTGAACTAATGTAGCAGAATGGCACTGTTTTGACACCCATTTAAGAGCAGTGGGTGAACTTGAGGATTAATCTGGCATCTGAAAACATCTGAGCAAACAGACTTGCTGACAAGATATTGTTATATTTCCAATCAGAGTTGAAATTCTAGCCTGAATTTTTTGGCAAGGTGGGAAAATAGAATAGAAATGGACATGTGTTTCCATTATGTGGAAATTCTTAAAGTGACAGTTCACCACCAAAACCAAAATGCATATTTTGAGTCCAGATTGTTTTAGTGTGAGTTGCCGAGTGTTGGCGATATCAGCCGTAGAGATGTCTGTCTTCTCCTGACTATAATGGAAATAGATGGCACTCAAAAACTCAATAGTAATGTCTCTTTCCAAAAATTATGACCCGCCTACCTCAAGATAATCCACAGACCTTTTTGTCATCAGTTCAACGTAGGAACTATTTTCTTGTTACCAAACTACATCCGCCAACACCTCGCCACTATGCCGAAGGGAGCGTGCATCTACTGCTAGTTCACCTAGCACCACCGAAAAAGCATTACAGTTCAGCCAAGCTGTGATGTTATATTCACTGGGGTGAACTGTCTCTTTAAAAATGGGCAACAAGACTACAAAGTCCGTGTGCATCTTATGTAAACATGTCATATCATGTTTAATCCCACCTAATCTAGCATTTATGTTAGCACATATGATGAATTGACCATTTTTTTAAGAAGACAAAACAGTCTCAACTCAAGGTCCATTTACTCACTTATTCTGGAGCTTTTGACTGTATCACACAGTCTTCACTTGTCATGAAAATAAGATGTTCAAACCGTCTGAGCACCTCTGGAACTCCAGAGTAAGCTAGTAAGTGGACCTTGAGTTTTTCTTGTATCGTCAGCTGCTGTTTCCAAGGTAAGGGCTGAACTGTGCAAGTTCAAAAAAGACAATATCTTTGCAGTGTTGAGCAAATGAATTCACATTCACATAAGTTATAAAATCCTCGCGTCCCCCTTTCCTCACTAGTATCAAAAGCACATCAAAACAGGCGTATGTAAACACACACTTATAGTACACTTGAGTAGGACCATTGATGCCACAGCAAATATTCACAGCATGACTTGAGGGATTTTCTTTTGAGAACAGTTCAAAGCAATTCACCAAAAAACATGAGCCCTGTGAGACCCAATTCATTTCTTTGCCACATTCCAAGCCTCCATTAGCATGCGCCGGGGATGAATCTCACAAGTTGTCAGTCACCTCTGTTCTACTGTGAAATCAAACCAAATCCCAGTCGCTGTTTGTCTGGTTTTCACTGCAGAGACGACCTCTGACCTGATAACAAACAGGCCCTTCGCTTGTGCGTAGAAAAGAGCCAGTAATATGTGGTATAGTAGTATGAAAAATATGAGGTTGATGAGAGAGGACACTATGTGGTTCTTTGAAGGAATTGAACCCAACATGGTAAACTGCAGTGGCTCTCCAGGGCTCGAAGTACATGGATATATGAGCTCATATTTGGGAAACGGGGCTAGCTGTCGAAATGCATTACTGTAATAAGACCTGGGAGGGGGAGTGGTCCCATGTATCTGCGTGTTGACCTTGTTAGTATTAAGTCCCTGAAATACTCTCTGGGGTGTGCATGCTGGCAGAGGCACTGGTGGTCTGAATGTAAACTCCTCTCATTTCTTACTTTTTGGTTTAATTCTCTTCTTTGTTCCTGCTTATTAACAGCTCTGCAAAGGAATCATGTCTTCTTTACTCGGCAACTCATCATTAGCAGCTGAAACATATTTCGCCCTTGTAATACACAGAACACCAAGATACTAATTACCTTTCAGTCACCAATAAGGCTTGGTTTTACCCCCTACTACTCATTGAACAGTCGCTGCTGTAAAGAATCTGTTTCAGTCAGGCGTTTGTGGAGCGTCTATACAAATCACGCATAATATGACAACCATTCATCAGTTTGATAAATGATTATCAAAGAGAGCTACTGAGAATATGCAAATTCCAGCACTGAGAGATCACAGTGTACCTCACGCTTAATGATTAGCAAACACACAAACATTAAGTTTCCTACAAGCAGGAATAAGTAGTTTTTGATTACACAAAGGGATTTTTAGTTCTTTTTTAAATACACTAAAAGTGTACCAAAGGACCAGGCAAATTAGATTCTCCAGCTGAAATGGATGCAAATGCCCATAATTCCCATCTTTTCTGTCTTAAATGGTTTCTCACTTCATCATATACTGCGATTAAATTAGTCAAGTCTGTGCACTGTGCCTAATGGACCATCTATTGTTCCAGATATTAGACAACACAGAAAATTAGGCATGATCCACTTGTCTTTTCTAATGCTATATGAGTAGTGTGATGATTTCAAGAACACTTTGATGAGTCACTGTTCCTGTTTTTACTCAGGAAACAACCTCTTGCAGATGTTGTGTGATGCTGTAGAACAAAAGTACACATTCTTTAGTGTACTTCTGGTCAAGGGCAAAACCTCCTAGTTCCAATTAAGTGAAATCTTGCTACAGCATTCAGTGATATTAAAGATAAAAGTGTTCTTCCAACTTTGTGTCAACAATTTTTGAAAGGTTTGAAATGGTTTTCCTTGTTTCCAACTTAACTAACCAACGCAAAGCCCTAAACCATATTGCGGTTGGGCAATATGAAGGTACATAACGCGCAACAGTAGAAATGTGTCAACTGGTAGAGATTTGGCATCGTCAGTTTCTCACAAGGAGCTTGTCAGGGCAGGATATGGAGCAAATGAGGGCAAAATTCTCATGCGAACTCATTATTCGTGGGTAACGAATTGATGCCTCATGAAAGATGTTGTCACATTACTCATATAACATGAAGTTACGCACTTAGCGTTTAGGTCTAGGAAAGTAAAGTTACCTAGGTTAGGTCTAGGAAAGTAAAGTTATGGAGGTCAGGTCTAGGAAAGTAAAGTTACCTAGGTTAGGTCGAGGAAAGTGAAGCTACCTAGGTTAGGTCTAGGAAACTAATGTTACCTAGGTTAGCTCTAGGAAAGGAAAGTTACCTAGATCAGCTCTAGCAAACTAAAGTTTCATAGGTTAGGTCTAGAAGCTAATGTTACCTAGGTTAGCTGTAGGAAAGTAAAGTTACGTAGGTTAGGTCTAGCAAAGTAAAGTTACATTGGTTAGGTCTAGGAAAGTAAAGTTACGTTGGTTAGGTCTAGGAAAGTAAAGTTAAATAGCTTAGGTCTAGGAAAATAAAATAGGTTAGGTCTTGGAAAGTGAAGTTATGTCGGTTAGGTCCAGGAAAATAAAATAGGTTAGGTCTAGGAAAGTGAAGTCACTTTGGAGTGAGGTGAAATGGCAAAGGTGAGCTAGACTTATTACCCAACATCACATGTCTAAACATGTTTGATGTAATTATCGTTGCTCCAAAAAGTCTTAGGCAAATGTTTTGGATCCAGAATTTTTGCATAGTCCAACAATTTGTACCAGTTGTCCACAGTTATAAAAATGGCTCAACTGACACTTGTTTTTTTCTTCTCTGAATAAAGTCAGTGGGTTGTTGTTGTTGAAGTGAAGATAAGACGGGAGAGGGATGGTAGTGGGTGGGTCAGTGTGGAGAGGAGACTGAAGGATGTGTATAGAGGCTGCTGTGATATTAAAAAAAAAAAAAAAAAATAGAGGCGTGCATTCTGAGGGAAAAGGGACAGTGGGGAAGGACGCTTCAGTAACTTTCTCGTCTGATAAAGCCATTCTGGCTCCACATGACCCAGTTTCCATGGAGCAGATTGGTAAACGATAAAACTAAAACTGACATGTACTCGCCAACGTATTTAAGTGTCTAAAATGTGCAGGGTAAACAGGTTGTAAAAATCCTAAATGGAACAGTGGTGTAGTGTTTGTGTATGCATCACGCCTATTTATGAATACATCCTTTGTGATGCAAGCATTGATGCAAGAAATAAAACCGAGTCCATGGTGAGGAATAACATTACCGATGCTGATACCTGGCAAGAAGATTCCATTTCACTCTCTTAACGCCTCCATGAATTTCCCTGGTCACATAGTGTAATGTAACAATAGCGGGGATCTCAATCTCAGCAGGCTTTTGTAATGATTGGTGTGTTACATGAGGTTTTTTCTACGATTCTTGACATACCTCACAGTTTATTATGTGTATTATTTGTTTTTTTATGAAAGCAGCTGTAAATATACAGCTACCACCATAGAGTAAATCATGCCGCAGATGTTTACATCTAGTGTTGAATGGGTATACTTGTTGATTGCATGTCTTCTTTTGTTCCCTTTTAAGGCCCTCAAAGCTCTCTAAATCACTAAAACTGATTCTGAGATGACATTTCACGAATGAGAAGATATATATGAACATGCTGGGCACAGAGACATCCAGTTTGTCTTTAGGCCTACAGCATTAGAAAGCAATTCAATCTTTCTACTCTCTGTGGATGCGGAGACATGATGAACCAGATATAACAGGCGAGAGAGCTAATATTTCTTTGGCAGTAAGTATCAATTTACACTGAGTTTCAGCATGTGTAGTTACGGATGTTCTTCTCCAATATGTCAAGCCCTGCGTTTTATCTTATTAAATTGTGAGCCCGAACTAACACTTTATAAAACCAAAGTCATTCAATAGCACAAACAAACTGATCGAGCCAGCGATAGACCAACAACTCTCATGTTTAGCAAGCAAAAGTTACTCTTTTTGTCAAGGGAGTCTGGCTTTGGATTAGTAAGTTTTATCTTCAGTTCAGTTCCCTGTTGGAAAAGGCTCTTTGTTTGGGAAGTACTGAACATGTGACTGGATAAATGAGACTTGGATCATACTGCACAAGTTCGGTGAGTGTTTGCAAACTGATGTTTTGATATAGTTTGGCTGTTGTTAAAGGAGTATTTAGCGGTGAGAACTGCAAAGGGCAACCAGCCGAAACTCGTCCCTTATGCCAAGTGTGAACTCTTGGGCTACTGTAGAGACATGGCAATGCCCCGCTTCCTGTGCAGATATAAACAGCTCATTCTAAGGTAATGAAAACACAACAATTCTTATCTCGAAGTGATTATACACTAAAGAAAACATTATATTACATTCCATTTCTGCCAATTAATCCCCCTAAATCCTACATATTGGAGCTTTACAAGTGGACCCCTTTGACTTCTGTTTGTCAAGAGTTCTTCATTTACTGTGGAAGCATGCAAAAAAAAAGAAAAAAAAAAAAGATTTTCTTTCCTCGACCTAACCTTGATAACTTTACTTTCCTAGACCTAACCTACCTAACGTTACTTTCCTGGACCTAACCAAGGTAACTTTACTTTCCTAGACGTAACCTAGGTAACTTTACTTTCCTAGACCTAACCTAGGTAACTTTACTTTCCTATACCCAACCTACATAACTTTACTTTCCTAGACCTAACCAAGGTAACTTTACTTTCCTAGACCTAACCTACCTAATGTTACTTTCCTGGACCTAACCTAGGTAACTTTACTTTCCTAGACCTAACCTACGTGTCTTTACTTTGCTAGACCTAACCTAGGTAACTTAACTTTCCTAGACCAAACCTAGGTAACTTTACTTTGCTAGACCTAACCTACCTAACGTTACTTTCCTGGACCTAACCAAGGTAACTTTACTTTGCTCGACCTAACCATGTCTCTTTACTTTGCTAGACTTAACCTACATAACTTTACTTTCCTAGACCTAACCTAGGTAACTTTACTTTGCTAGGCCTAACCTACGTGTCTTTACTTTCCTAGACCTAACCTACATAACTTTACTTCCCTAGACTTAACCAAGGTAACTTTACTTTCCTAGACCTAACCTACCTAACGTTACTTTCCTGGACCTAACCTAGGTAACTTTACTTTGCTAGACCTAACCTACATGTCTTTACTTTCCTAGACCTAACCTACCTAACGTTACTTTCCTGGACCTAACCTAGGTAACTTTACTTTGCTAGACCTAACCTACATGTCTTTACTTTCCTAGACCTAACCTACCTAACGTTACTTTCCTGGACCTAACCTACATAACTTTACTTTCCTAGACCTAACCAAGGTAACTTTACTTTCCTAGACCTAACCTACCTAACGTTACTTTCCTGGACCTAACCTAGGTAACTTTACTTTCCTAGACCTAACCTAGGTAACTTTACTTTCCTCGACCTGACCTACGTGTCTTTACTTTGCCAGACCTAACCTACGTGTCTTTGCTTTCCTAGACCTAACCTAGGTAACTTAACTTTCCTAGACCTAACCTATGTAGCTTTACCTTCCTAGACCTTCAATAATTCAATATAACACGTGGTGAGTACTTGATATCCAAGTGATCATTTGGGGAGTGAAGCATTCCTTTAATGTTTTTGCATAAAAATGACCATAATGAGATTGGTTTCCTGAGTTGTCTAAAACAGCGTGAGAATTATTAAAGAGGAGGAAAAAAATAAAATAAAATTGCCAATTGTTTGATTGCTGAAAGCAGAAAACCGCTGCTTTTGAAACAGGCAGTTTTCAGTCTTCCTTTCCACCACCTGCACGTTTCTGTTTCAACCTCCATTGAAGCATCACAGTTGCACAACAGTGAATTACACAAAACATCATAATGAATCTGTTGTTGTCACATTACACACAAAAATACAGTCTAATGTGACTAATGTTCATGGTTCCTTAGATGCTGTGAAAACAAATGCACTGTAGGAGCATTTACTTGCTGAATATCTCCTCATTCCTTTCTGACATCCAGCAATTTTTGAACAATTTTTCTTATTATCGACTAATTTATCAATGTTAACATCCACAGCTGCTTTTTTCTATCACAAAGCACTCTTTTTAACACTCCTGTGAGCAGTTGAGGTTGTTGTAACTGCTTCAGTGTCACTTTAACAAGTGCCTGATGACATTGTTAAGGGCTGATTATGTAGATGAAGCAGCGAGCAGGGACCTTTGTGCAACCTGTGAGGAGGTGTGAGAGATGGAGGTGATAGTGAGGAGGATGCATGGGTATTCCAAAATGCATCCCTGCTGTTTATGGTGCAGTCTCTTCCTGGCTTTCTTCTCTGCAGCATGCTTTTCTGTTAAAATGATATTAAAATTAGTGATCAGGATTTTGAAGCGTAGTTTTGTGTGTCTCTGGTTTGACGTTGTTATAAACGCACATGAAAACGCCGTCATAAACTTCCTGCAGCCCACATCTGTGTCAACACAACACTGTTTAAATTCCCTCTGAATGGACAGTTCTGATGACCTGCACCCCGAGGTCTCCTCAAACTATGTAAATGAGTGCATCTTGTTTGTGCGGTGCAAATATGGGGCAATAAAATAATGCAGAGAAAGACAGGGGAGAAGAGCTGTACACTCTATGGCTCTCTTGCCCCAGAGTGCTCGGTGAATTATTTATGAAAGTGCTGACAGAAGAACTCTATGGCTCTCTTGCCCCAGAGTGCTCGGTGAATTATTTATGAAAGTGCTGACAGAAGAGTAGCAGGTTCAACAAGGCGCGTTTCTCTGGGGGGCAACAACAGCCGACAGTCAGGTGGGGCTCGGTTTGTCTTGCGGCCTCTGGATTTTAATGATGGTCCAGCGGTCTCGTTATGCGAATCTACAGTGTAGCTTTTCTCCTGTGTCAGCTGAAAAGAGTGGTTGCGTGCGAATCTGTAATCTCTGCTGTGGCTCTACACCCCCCCTTTTTTCTCATGCACTCTCGCCCCATTGCTTCCACTCTTAGTTTTGCCTCTTAGAGTCTCCGTTTCTCTTCCCCTTACCTTCCACACTTTGTCATCCCTCATCTTGTTTTTATACAGCCCTCCTTCAGTGTGTCTATTTCTGAATTGCTCTCGTCCCCTTTGTCCGCCTACTCCCCACTTCCATCTCATACATCTCTCTCTTTCTCCTTCTGTGCACTCCTAACACCGTCACTGATGATTGACAGTGCACTAAACATAATGTAAATCATTCCTCTTAACTTGCATTAGCTAATTAGAAGTCTTTCTACTTCTGTTCTTGCAGTAAGGTGGAGAAAAAACTGGAGCCATGAAATCAGTGATCAAATCTATATTGATCAGGTTTTTTAGGGTTAAAGCAGGGGTAGACAAAAATCTGGAAAAGGCAAAAAAGGAAATACAGCCTCCTCCTGCCACTCCCCACTCTTTGTCCTTAGCCCCTCCCTGAAGATGACCTAGGGCATGCATGCGCTTCATACAGTAACCCAGTGCCCTATTCACCCCCCTCTAACAGACCACAAATGAGACAAGAATTAGCTAGCTAGTTACCCCACATTCCTTGGCCTCACTCCCTGCTGCAGTGAACCTCTTCGCCAGGAAGAGAGCGGGCAGCAGCTCCAGAGATGGACCTTCAGTTGGTAGCTGTAGCAGCCAGAATTCAACCAGCGCAAACCCCCCAGCACTGCATGTCACAGTGGACTGGTTGCCAGCTGCAGCGCCTGGTCTAACCTGTGCAACGGCAGCAACAGAAAGTTTGCTGATCCAGTGAAAGTTGAGGCTGTTCCCTAGGAGCAGGGGTTAGCACTGGCTGGGTTCAGGTGACTGGGGGTTAATTTCTAGAGCTGCTGCCCGCTCTCTGCCTGGCAAGCTGGTCTGTAGCGGTGGAGAGTGAGGCAAAAAACACATTATGATTCGAGGCTCTAGCTAATGTTAGCTACATAACGTGAACTTGGAGCTGCAACCATGAGCCCCTCGCTTACCTTATCTATTGGCAACATTTTTTCTTCATCTCTTAAATCCTTGGCTGATATTATCAGGCTCTCTTTTTGATAAGTCTGTCTTCCTTTTTCGGGTTGCTTTCCAATGTAGGCAGTTGTTGCCAATGCTGGATTAGCAACCTTTTTCTGCAGGACTCTCCACCATTGAATCAGGCTTTCAAAGGGACATGCATGTGCATCTGCATTTTTCTGAAATGACCTGTGATCACAGGCGAGATTCTCTAAGCCTGAAAACAGAGCCAAGAGGAGGTGGAGAAGTCTAGATTTCTCTCAGTCTACTTGAATTACAATATTCTCAATTTTTTTTATGGGATTTTTGCCCAGTGATGCCACCATAAAACTGCCTACCTCAACTGTAATCACCCTTGTATCATTTGGGAAAATGCATGCAAACAAACCCACTTCAGCAAAATGTATCCTGAATAGTAAATATAATAATGTGTATGGAATTTAAACACCACTTGAGTAAAATAATGTAGTTTTTCAGATGGATTTTGCTTTTTTTGAACTTTGCATCTCCTGTGTCTTTGGAGAGTCATAGGAGTGCTCAGTGGCAGGTTCAGTGGTGCGGTGGCACTTTCGGGTAAAAGAGATTAGCCTGTGAACCTTGAGGAGCTGCCCACAGGATTGTACCAGCAGGCAATGGATATGGCTGCTGCCGATAAGACATAAAAACACTTCAATAAAACTTTCATCCCTTTAGATTAGCTTTTTTTTTTTTTTTACTGTGACAAACATCAGTTGTCTACAAAAGTTGAATAAGGTCAGCAGCAGGATCCAGAAACTTTGAAGCCTAGTAATGGGAATAACTGATGGATTTGTGACATTCAATTAATTATTAATGGTTTGTAGTACTGAATATATTTCACATTAATCATCTCTGCGTCAAACCACCATGATTTTTTGTTCTACAATCATGGCTGCTGTATTGACAGTTTGTGGCAGTTGTGTGGTTTTTCAAAGCAAGAAATGTGAGATTATTTGTAGATTTAATTCTGTCGAGTAAATTCCACATTCATCAGATGTTAATGTGCTGTTGGATATTCTCATAATTATGATGGTTTATTTGCTAACCACAACCAGGGACTTAAGTCACAAAGACATGCTTTTTATGAAGCTAGTCCTGCTCTTACAGTGAAGCTCAAACACTGAGGTGAACAATGAACACAAAAGAAGCCCACAAATGAAATGGTAATTATTTTTCCTATTGGATCATTGGCATTAGTATTTAAACTCTGTTCTTTGCACAGTAACATATTAGCTACAATGTGGTTTCTTGCTTGCATTTTGAAATTAGGAAAACATCTCCAACTGTTGCTTCCTGTCTTTGACTATCATCGTAATGTAAATCATAGCTATCAAGAAAGATAACAATTCACATTTTGCAGCCCTCTGACACCAAACGTAGTGTTCTTGATAACTGTGACGCTCGTCTTAATTAAATTTAGTATCGACCTCACTAAACTGATGCTGCTGCGCTGACAGTCCTGTTAAAATTATTACTTGATGTGCTTACCGCCACAGATTAATGTATTGTAAAAGTTTAGTGTTGTGATGACTCACTCTCTCTTTTCATCTTGCCTCTGTCTCTCTCTTTGGCTTAAATTATCCAGTATTTTTCCCTCTCATAGAAAACTGTTCATTTCCTTCCCAAACATTTCAGATTTTGATACCAAGCACATAGCCTAAATCACCTTTTTTCGAGAAGCTCAGCATAAATGGCAGCTTCTCAAGAGTTATCATTCAACATGTACAACCACACTCTTCTTACAACCCCCCTAATGCATTGAGCCTCAGGGCTGCTGCATAATCTGACAGCACCTCCGCTTATAGGTCTTCTCACTGTCAGACTTGCCTCTCCAGAGGATGGACACATCACAGGTCTCTGCTCCCACCATCTCCCCCTGGGCTCACTTGTCAACAGGAGCAGCACCTCGGATGTTTAACCCCAAGGAAGTAGAGAGAGGATAGGGAGGAAGGACAGGACTCATAGGTGCATTTAAGTTATTGGACTGTGGTTGGTTTTTTACTTTACTTATCTTGCTGAACGTAACATCTGAGAATCCTACGACATAGGTTTTTTTATTTCTCTGCACATTTTCATTTCAACAAACAAACATAGGACAAAAGTCTGAAAGAATATAATGGTTAAGTTTAGTTAGGTTCAGTAAAAACATCACATGGGGAGTTACCCACTGATTCCCTCCCCCACTGGCTGAACATGGTTGTGTCGGAGTCATGCGGTTGTGTCGTGTATCAGGCTTGTGTGGATTTATTGCAGAGTTTCTCAGCCTCTTTGGAGACCTAATGTGCCAGAGTATTTTCCTTGGTTGGAGCTTAATGGGCTGTTTGTGTTTTCTGCACGGAAAACACACTTTTGAATCCAGCCTGAATTCTGCTCGCTGTGCTGTCTTATCTCCTGCGCTGGGTACAAGCTCTCATACAGCCCTGTTTACATGGAAGCAATGTCCTGCCCTTCATATCCTGGCTATTCCGCTCTGAAACCCGCCTCAAATTAAAGTCACGACTTGGGTATGAACTGCCTCATTCAGACAGCCCACATTTCCAACTGATAACAAAGAATTGTTCTTCTGTATCACATTTCTGCCATTGTGGCCAAATCTCGCTCCCTGCAGTGCGTTTTCACAGCATACATCTATTATTTCTGCACTATTCCACCGCGATCAGATATGGCACATCCTTCCCGAAAATCCCCAACTTTAACCTTGTGAAAAAGCTCGCAGATTGAACTATCTCAGCAGTTCCCAGCATCTCTGAGCTGACAGAATGTCTTCATAGCAGTTCAGGGCTCCTCGGTGCCCATGGATCTGTGCGTCATCCGAGAGTTTGACAGGCGAGAGCGCAGGCGCCGACACGTCCGTGCACCAACACACATACACGAGCGCGCTCTCTGGTGAGAAGCAGGGGGCCAATTATGGGCTACTGTGACAGGGAACGGCTGTAGGGAAGTCAGTGTCCCCCCAGGCAGGCCACAGTGCACCAGACACACTGCCAGCATGTCCACTGACAGTGATAGGAATCCTATGATACCTCAGTATGAGAAACAAAGGCACAATGGAAACCTTAAAGCTGTGGTGAAGGATATGTTGGCGGTGTTTTCTCACCAGACACTATAATCAGATCATATTGAACTGTGCTACACTGTGCTTGCTTGCCCACTTACTGTCTTTATTGAGATAAAAATTAGTCCATGTTTTCTCACGAGAATCTCATCTCTCAGGGCTAAAATAGGGGCAGTATGTGTGAAACATCCTCAGATTAGGAGTCAAAAAAGTCCAGACAACATTATGATTTTCAAGTACTGACTGATACTGTATATCACGTAACCATCGTTTTCCAACCTGTATCAACAACAGAAATAATATTGTGGTTTAAGATTAAAGGAACAGCTAATGCTAAATTAAGAATACTTACTTTTCATCTCATCTGTAGTGCTATTTATGAATGTAGATTGGTTTGGTGTGAGTTGCCGAGTGTTAGAGATATCGGCCGTAGAGATGTCTACCTTCTCTACAATATAATGGAACTATATGGCACTGGTTCTCAAAGCACCAGTCAATTAATTTGAAAAAAATCATCATCAGTGTCTCTTGCCAGAAATCATGACCTGGTTACTCAAGATAATCCACAAATCTTGTTGTGAGTAATTTCATATAGGAAGTATTTTCTTTCTATCAAACAATCTCGCAACCCATTGGTTATCGGTCCGACAATGATAAGCATCTTGGGGTGAGGGCAAATATTTTGGGCCTGTCCAGTGTAGCCACCAGATATCCAGGCTAGACTGTCTCCTCTGTGTGCTGTCATTTTGGCTAATCTCTATAAACACATATCTGCATAAGAATATAGATGAAACTTAAAAAAGCTAATATAAAACTGACACTTCATCAGACATAGCTGGTGGGTTCCAAGGTTGTTTTCATCCAATGTGTTCTGCCTCTCCACATGGACTGTCTACCTTCCGTTCAAACATGATTGGTTAATACTACTCAGACTACAAATGGACTATAAACAGAAACCCGAACAGTCAAGATACCAAAATCTTGTCCCATTGCCTACAGATTCTGCATTATGTTAGCTTGCACCACTGAGGTAGCTAATGTTACAGCTTTGCCAAGGAGGGCACCATTAACGTTAACATCTTGCGCTGTCATGATCACCAGTCTTTCGTCCATGAGTAGATGCCCTGTTCCTTTTTTGCAGTGATACGATTGGTGGGTAACATCAACATTCTACATTACATTTATAATATTGTGTTCACCAAAAGCATTACTAAGTACTTTATTGACCTACTAAAATACAAAATAAATACTGGGCACTAAGGTAAGACTACTGTAGCTGAGTGTTTTATTTTCTCACTGTGTCAGATCAGATTTGAAATCTTGCCCCGATCATGCCCTACTTTGAAAAGATTTGGCAGTCTGTCTCATGTTTGAAAGCCTATGTTCATGTATTTGTTTGACACCGGACTTCAGTGCTCGACTTGTTGGCCTTAAATCACGTTGATCCCATTATGACAGACTGGTTGGCTGCCCTGCTTTTCAGTCTAAGTGGCTGGTGTGGATTCTCGCAAGAACGGGTTTTATTTTCTCGTTATTCTGTAAGGGGGGCTCTCCACAGCTTGAATGAAATTTGAAGGTTAGCTTAAGTGGGCAAAGTGGAATTAAAAGACAGCTTAACATGGGCACACAGACGGATTTGTATACTATAAATTCACAGAGCATTGAAGTCCAAAAATAAGAGACAGCTTGCTCTTAAACACCATGTATAGAAGGCATGGGTTTTAAAAGATCTCTCATTGCTAATTAGATGCACACAAATATCTATACTATGCTTATTCAAATGCATCCAAAGTGTGATATTGAAAAATGTAGATTAGTGCTTCCCACAGGAAGCGAAGGTGGTTTACTGGGTGAGTAACTGTATTTTGACATCAACTCAAAGTGTTGGGAATGATGCCAAGACATGTGAGGCGGCAACAAGTGAGCATGCTCAAAATCCCGTCCGCCCCCCTGCTTAATTATCTTTACGTGCCAGAGAAAATAAATTACCCTCCTCCTCAAGATTAATAATATTGCTTTGTGGGGTTTCTGGCCATAAGTTGTGGAATAATGAATAGTGAAAAGACTCCTGTTGGCTCTGGAAGGACTGTGAAAAAGTTGGGGAGCTATTTTGGGTTCAAAGAAGTTTTTCAAAGTTTTGCTGAAGTAGATGTACTTCAGTGGCAACTCAGCAAAGTTGTACTTCTTCAAGCAAAAATCTGCCCTAAACTGTTTGTTGGTGATGTGCAGTCCATGTCCGATTCCAGTTTGGCAGCTGTGTATCTTTCTTCTTCCTGTAGATAAGTGGCCAAACAGGCAACATCATATGACGCCCAGATATTTCCAGTGGAGCTCTAATAGCAGTCGACATCACAAACATTTTCAGCTCAGAATCCAAAGCACAGAGGCTGCTTTTCTCCACTCAACATTTTCACATTCAGTCATCGTACAGGGAGAAACCTATAGTAGAAGTGGCAAAGATAGCAATTTTGAGACTCAAAAGCCCAGAATGCTCTGTAGCCACCCCTCACCTTTTTCTTGAGCAAAGAAAACATCTCCTCCTCCACTGCTGCTATCACTGCTGCTCTGTCCACCCACATGTAAAGTATAACCCATAACAAGATTCAAGCTAAATCTTTAAGTGTCAGAAATGTAGGGAATCATTACCAGAGGGAAAAGCAAGCAGTAAAAGGTAATGCAAAAGTTACAATCCTAGAATGTGTGAAACATTTCAGACTGGTAGTGTGAGACTAGTTGGCTAAACTCTAAAAACCACCAGGGTAAAAAACAATATTTGAGCTATAAGAGACTGGACTTGCTTAGGCTGCAGGAAACAATTGAAGAAAGTGATGACATGCCACAGTGTTTCTGCTAAAATCAGCATTTCACAGCTCATCATATTTGGGTCTTTCATAATTTAGATATAACCTCATAAGGATTGTTTTAAATGCAGGGCAAGTCAACAAACAGAATACTTGAGTATCCTAAATTATGTAAGGATATCATTGTGCATGGACGTGACTCATCACATGCGCAACTCAAATAATCCCCACAGTGTGAAAGATAATATTTGACATTTTCCCATGAAGGAAAGCCAGTGAGTCTGAAAACAAAGAGGGCAATATCTCCTGGCAAACTTGACAGCTGCCAGTAAAATAAACGAGAAATTGAAAGGGAAATAGCTTTTCTATAGCCCTTTTCAAGGCTTTTACATTCAGCGTTCTGTGGACATTCTGTAACTTTGTACATTTCAGACTTGAAGCTTGTGTACAGCCTTGTTTCTTAGTAACAAATAGGCCTTTCCCGATGGCACAAAGAGCTGTATATGTGGGCAAAGGGGTGCCTGACAGCTCCAGTGCCCCTGCTCCTTCATCTGCCGCTGCTGGCATGGAGTCTCCTGTCACCAAAGCCACCCAGCTCCCAGGGACAGGGCACACGTTTGTTCCTCACCCAGCCAATCACAGCACGGCTTCACCCTCAACCTCCCCTGTATATCCTCTGTGAATATCTTTGTCTATGTGTGTTTCCTGTCTCCACACATATGCATCTCATCTCGCCCGTGCCATGTGGCCGTCTCAGTGACCCCTTCCTATGCACCAACACTCCTTTCCATCTGACTGCACCTCTTGTCCCCTCTGTGTTCCTGCAGCTTAAACATCAGGGATCGCTGTTATGTGCACGCCTGGCTGTCACAGACCCTGCAGAGCTCTACTGTATGTTTGTCCTCGCTGCACTTTGCAGACCTCTATTGACTCAATATACATTCCTGCTTCAGCAGTCCCCCCAAGTGTGCCCTGCTGCTCTCTCCAGTAATGGAAATGTTTCTTGAGTGGTCTTCCAAGGCTACTGTGGATGCAGGCTTGAGCTTACTGTGAATGTGTAGTCAGTGCGTCAGCAAATGTAGGAGTGTTGTTAACAGCACTGCAAGACACTTGCATTGTTCATTTTGTGCCCTTACAAATAAGTGCGAACGTTTTGTAAATGCTGTAAGAATCTTTTCCCCTAAAAGCTGAAATCTATGTTTGTTTTGGCCACTTGAGGGCAGCGGAGACAAGTTCTTAACCCAACTGCAACATACTATCAGCTTTTAAGGTGCTAAATTCAATAGCACTCTCCTTACAGTTCAGCTTTTGGTCTCCACTGAATCCCGAGGGAAGTATCTTCTCTTTAGCTGCCAAATACTCCACTATGTTCACCAGCTTTGTCTTTCTGCAGTTTGGTGCAAGATATGTTGCATACAGTGGGTTTTTGGCTGCATTTTGTAGTTGAGAACAATGCTGAGGTGATGAGGTGAGCCAAAACAGTGAAGTTGCAGACCACAACAAAACAATGAGCTAAAAAAGAACAGTATAAAGACCCTTAGAGCTTTGGGGTACTGCAGAGTCTTGTGATAATTCTCTGTGGGTCAATTAAGCAATTGTTATTATCAAAAAATGTATATTATAGCTGTTTAAATATTTAAGTCTCAGGTTGCATAAATGACAGATGCACAGATAGGTAACAAATGAAAGGTGCTAGGCCACCATGATCCTCCAGAACAGCTTTTCTGCCCCCTGTCGTAGTTTCTAAGTCTCTAAGAACTCTACTGGAGGGATAAACCGCCATGGTTTTGGTTTTGCCCTAACAATCAGTATGGCTTATACATCCTGATGATTTTTGGCCCACATGGAAGCTGCAGTAGTGGTTGCTAATAGAGAATAACATTTTTCATGGCATTCCAAGATAAATGCCGATTTAAAATTTACCCATTATACCTGTGCAATTCATCCACACCTGTCACCATTTCTCTGCTGCTATTTTTCATTTACGTCGCTGGGCTTTCTGCTAGCTGTATAGAAAGATGACCAACCTATTCTTGATCCATTTACAAAGCTCTGATTAGTTGGCTTTTGCTCCAATTAAGAGTTCCTCGGCTTGTCACCATAGGAGAACCTTTTTGGTTCCTTGTAGAACATTTTCTAAAGGTTCCACCTGCAATCTTTTCAGGTAGTTCTACCCATACCCAACCAGGGGGACTGGCATTGATCAGTTGACAGCTCTGCTCCTCTCTTGACCTGAGTGTGCAAGACACTTGGCCGCAGGTCTGTTGATACGACCACAAAGTCGATCACCAGTCTTTGGCCTAGGGTGTTTTGGTACATTTATGAACCTCCCTGTGCTCGAACATGGTGTTCATTATGGCCAATCCATGACTGGCACAGAAGTCCAACAACAAAACACCACTCAGGTTCAGGTCAGGCAGGCTGATCCTCCCAATCACCCCCCTCCTGATTTCTCCGTCATTGCCCATGGGAAGTGTTGAAGTCACCCAGAAGAACTATGGAGTCCCCAGCCGGCAACCCTAACAGGACACCGCCCAGAGACTCCAAGAAGGCTGAGTACTCTGCACTATTGTTTGGTGTGTACACAGTAACAACAGTCAAAGACCTTCTTTTAGCGACCCGCAGTCGCCGGGTGTGGATGATATTTGCTCTGAGATGCTGAAGGCTCTGGACATTACTCGGCTGTCTTGGCCTACATGCCTTTTCAGTGTCACATGGTGGTTGGGTACGGTGCGTGTGGCAGACTGCGGTGGTGGTCCCCATTTTCAAAAAAGGGGACTGGAGGGTGTGCTCCAATTATCGGGGTATCACACTGCTCAGCATCCAGAGGAAGGTTTACTCCAGGGTGCTGGAAAGGAGGCTCTGACCATTTGTCAAACCTTGGATTCAGGAGGAGTAATGCAGATTCCGTCCTGGCCGTAGAACAGTGGACCAGCTCTTTACCTTTGCGAGGCTGCTGGAGGGGTCGTGGGAGTTTGCCCATCCAGTCTTCATGTGTTTTGTACTTGGAGCAGGCTTCGAGGAGTCTCGTGGGGGGTACTGTGGGATTATGGGGTAACGGGGTCGCTGCTACAAGCCAACTGGTCCCTGTATGTCCAAAATGAGAGCTACGTCCTCATACTCGGCATAGAGTCAAACACATTCTTGGCGGGTGTTGGCCTCTGCCAGGTTTGCCCCTTGTCACCGATCTTGTTTTTTGATATTCATGGACAGGATCTCGAGGCACAGCCTGGGGGGAGGAAGGGGTCCGGTTTGGTTACTGGTCCATCTACGTCACAACCTTCACCTATGTCCATGAGCTCTGGGTAGTGACCGAAAGAATGAGATCGTGAATACAAGCAGCCAAGGTAAAAGGGTTCTTTGGATGAAAAGGGATCTTTATAGAACCCTCAGTCTCACAAAGAACCCTTGAAGAATCCTTTCTTCTTGGTAGATCCTCAGTCCTTTAGAAGGATCCTTGTGAACCCTTTTTCTTTATGAAGAGTACGCTCTTTTTGTGTTTGTCTGTGAGTGCATGTGCGATGTTTAAGTCGGAATAACTAACTAATAAAGTCTTGAGGTGTTGAGAATAGTGTACTTAATTGCTCAAAGTAAAAGTAAATCTTTAACAGAATGTCCTTGTATTTCAGTGGTTGGAAGTGTTCCATCTTTAATGCATTAACCTCTTTGGATTAAGCTAAAGGGGTCAGTGGTCCATTTATGCTCACTGCAATTGCCTCCTAAATGGCACAGAGTCAGAAATGTTCATTTTCTTGAACAGCTCGCTCTGGTAAAGGCAGTGTGCAGCTGCAGGTGTTCACAAGAGTGAAAACACAGGGCTTTTTCTCTTGAAGCATAATGGAGGAGAATGATAACCTCTGCTAAACTGGCTGCAAATGGTTCAAAATCATACGGTAGGTGACACTTGTCGCCTCACTTATTTTTTGATTGCTGTTTTTGTGTGCTTGTATCTATTTGTACTTTTTTATATGTCCTCCTAAAAAACATACATATTTTGAGCTTCTGAGCCACCAAACAGGGGGAGATCATTGCCCGTGGAAAATATCTTCTTTGAATATTTTTCTTTGTGCGTTGAGCAGTTCTTGCATGGCTCTGCAGACATATTGGAGTGGGCGGCTGTGCAAACATCAGGACAAATGACAGTCACACATTTACTTTGCTGCGACAGTCACACACTTAATGCAATGTGAGTTACACTGATGCATCCAGGAACACAGACGCAGCCACTCCACTGCCAGTCAGTCGCCCATCTTGACCTGATATACTCACGCTAAGTTCTTCCTTCAGCACTTAGGTCTCCATTGGCCTCTTTACACAGCTACACTATCTTCACACCACAGCTAGCCTACAGTCAGGTTAACCCTTTGCACACACACCTTTATATATCCAGGGGTTGCTTTAACCCAAGATTCTTGCCATGCTCTTGCAAAAAGAAGTTTATGTGACAGATAATGTTGCAGTCTGGAGTGATAGAAACCTGTCTCCTCCTGTAAGCCCAGACAGCGCCCAAGGGTGCTCTGAGTCACCTTAACTTCTAATCAAGCAGAGAATACATTTAAACCTACCCTTGTTGGTTTTTGCCTGCTGTTTTCTGCTTTGAAAACAGTTGCTTTCTACAGACCTTTGACGAAATAGAATAATATTTGAGTCTTTGCATTTCTGGTATAAGGACATTTGTTGCCATGGTGCCGCGGCTGTAATGCATTATGTGAAAAGACAGTATACCAAAGTCCATAAATGACTCATCTGCAGCTTGACTCTATTTGTACCAAAGCAGCACAAGCATCTACTGACTTGCAGTCTCCAGTGAAACACTTTATTTTCTCATGAATCGTTGCATTTGGAAGATGTTACCTGTTGTTTTGGATTTTCACTCCAGAAGGTTTCTAACTGCTTGCACAGTAGACGAGTCTCCATGGATACAGGTCTCAAGCATGGCATGTGCAGCACAGACTGCGCCATGGAGCATTTTCATACCATGCAACTCCTGTTGTATATTTTTGCTTCTGTCAGTTTTTAGTTGCGTAGATACACTGCAACTGGTTGCTGAAAATCAAACTTGCGAACATGATAATTTAATATAATTTGCAGGGTTGTCAACCGCCCACATGAGCCAAATGACAGGAGTGATTGCTTAAAAATGTGCACAAGGCTAAATGTTTTGCTGAGCATTGAGACGGAGGGAAAAGAGGCAGAGTCTGATGGTCGCTAATCTTTTTTCTCCTACGTATCGACTGAGTTAATGTTTTGTGGTTTTAAGTGGTAAACCACAATTGATCTGCAGCTTCTTTCTCACCTTCATCAACCAGACTGACTTCAGCTGGAAAAGCCAAAATTACCTTGTTTCAATAATGCAACAAAGCCTTAAAAATCCTGTTTGATTTTGTTCCCCAAATCCCAAAAATGTCAATTTACCTACCTTTTCTTGGACATTCACTTTTGCCAGTAAGCAAACAGTGTGCTGCTTTTTCTCAGCATGGCTTAACGAAAGCAGCCAGATCATTTCATCCTCCGGAGCAGCCTTGCCTCTGAGAAATGTTTAGATAACTCAAAACTCCAATCTGTCAAATGTTTGTTTTGAAATACATCCATCAAGCCTCAGTCCCTTCCTTTGCGCTTCAGTTTCTTTACATTCACAGGTTCATCCTTGCAGCACCAGACACACTGACAATCTGCACCGCTGATTTAAAGAAACTCACTCTTGCTTCTCTACAAGAGATTTGGGCAGCATATCTCAGCTGGGGAATAGGTGCATCAACATCTAGCTGTCTCAGCAACATCAGTATTATCAAAACCCTTTTTTTTTTTTAACTTCAATCTTTAGACCACATCTTTTTGACTTTTTTTGATCATGCCTTGCATCACCATATGTGAATCTGTTGTCTGGTTCAGCAGCTCCATCGCCTGAAGATGTTGTTAATCAGTGTTTCTGCAAACCCCAGAAACTTTACATTTGTTTCAGACATATCATTCCAATACTTCTAAAGTGATGTAGTTCTGATTGCATGTATAGGGGCTAACTTTGCCATCAGAAAGTGGAGGGAATAATGGATAGTGCGGGGTTTTTTTAGCGACCCATCACTGTGTGTCCAGCTGCTTTTTTGCCACCAAAATTGGTTGTTTTTTACAGAGACATCACTGCATTTCACCAGGGATAGTGGCAACAAAACCTAAACTGAACCACACATTATCCACAGCATAGAAATATAAAGTTTTAACATATACACTGCATAATAACATAAAAATGTAACACATCTGTAGATTGCAACAACGTTACTCTGGCAATTACGTTGACTTAAATAATTTCTTTCACACGTCTGTGTTTTTAATGTGAGAAATATGCTTTCATTTCTTTCTGACACACATTCTGAATTTTGCTTTGACCATTTTATTTCTAAATTCTGTTGTAACAGTGTGCAAAGACATTAAACTTAATGAGGCACTCACAACAATAGATTAAAAGAAACACAAAATACTTAATGACTTAATTAATCAATGCAGCACGTCTGTTTTGCATCAAAGCATGACATAATGGTCACATGTTGTATTCTGTGAAGAAGAACTGGCATCCTGTTTACCTTCATTTTGTTACTCTGGAGGAAAAAGGACGAAAATTGGACAGGATGGCTTAACATAGCTACGAAATCTGAAGGACAAGAGAAATGCTTTTTATACAAGGTCTTTCTGTTGGCGAACACACACACACACACACACGCAGGTTGACATGATTTTCGATTTTGTTCCAACTTTATTTGTATATGTATTGACACAAAAAATGCATTCTGTATATTTCTGCGGACTTTTGATAATTGCATAGTTTCTGTACCCTTAACATACATCTTAGACGGGAGGGTTTAGGGGTTTAGTATCTTCAGGAATATAACTCCTAGAGCTATGACGTTTACTTTGTGCACAGACAAAATGGTGTACAATAGATTCAAATGATTGAAAGGCACGTAGATGTCACATTTTGAATTACTGGCCCTTGAAAATAGGTAGCCTCAATGTATATTGGAAAATAGAGGGAACCTATTTGGTGTCATATAGCATATGCATACAGTTTGAAGAAAATGAAACGGTAATCTGTTTCGACACAGAATGACCCTTTGACAAGTTTCACTGAACAAATAGCATGCAGTTGTCGTTTTGAACTCTAACCTTTAGTTCACACTGACAACAATTAACCCTGGGTTTACTCCATTCTCAGAAGATAACCCTGTAAAAATTGGGGCCAGCCCTCCTCTGGAACAAAGCCATGGAGGGTAGAATCAGGTTAAACCTGCCTCAGATTTGTGAAACGGTTGTTAACCCAGGGATAACCAACTGTGGATGAACACGCGACTGTGCAGTGGAAAAGCCCCTGGTCATTCAATTCAAGTGCCTTCGTCATTTCAAGTGTTAAATGTAACATTTCAAGTGTTAAATGTAAAGAGAAATGTTACTACTTACACTACATTTGTGTTTCAGAAATGCACTGTATACTCTTGCCTATATAATCACACGATTTCTAATATATAATCTCTGCAGATGCTTATTATGAATATATATTCCAAGTGTGGGCACATCATGCATTACCTGCTTACACAAACATGCAATTGCAACAGCAGAATAGAAACGGAGGCACAAATAGAGGCCTGTTGAGCTGTTTGTGAGACAGAGATAGTCTGGCACTAGCTTTAGGGAAAGCTTCCTGCCGTGCAGATTGGTTCCAGTCTGCTAGAAAACCAATATGAAGTTTAGGGGCAGTGATATCCTAATGGAAAGGGAAGTGTATTTGTGGTTAAAAGAGTAGCTTTTTCAAATCCCTAAAGTAGGAGGCACATTTTGCATGCAGGAACTTAAAGAAACCCATACTGCAGTTTCCCTCCATACCTCAGACAATTATACCTCCAAATTGCTCTTGAGCAAGGCATTTAACCCCACTGGCACCGGTGGCCGATATTGGAAGACCGTAGCAGGAGTGCAAATCTCTGCAGAAACTCTGCCAGGCTGTCACTGTGAATGAAAGTGTGTTGTTAGTCAACCTGCCTGCTTAAATAAAGTTAGAGAGTGGAGTATCACTCCAAGTTTCTCAAAGGCAAGTACTTTATTAGCTGTGCTAATGCATTTCTTGCATGTAAGCTGTTCTGTCCACCGGGGAAAAGGGCAACTGTCAAAACAACAGTGATAATACACTCTGTATTGTGTCAGAGGTTTCAGTCAAGTGGGTTTAAAGAACTCTGACAAGGCTAATTTGCTGGTTGTGAATGTGTTTCTTTGGCTCGCATGTTTAGTTTCCAAACATTTTTTTGTGCATTCAGACTATTAGACTATTTATATACCAAGACTTTCATGACTTACATTTACCAGACAACCAACCTCTTGCAACTGTTCAGTAGTTGATATCCCTTGTATGTAGCAAAGACAATACTCGAGAGCATTGCCTCAGTAGTAGGCGTACTCTGTTGGAGACTGTTGTTTGTGATGTGCCTTCAACAGACTGCCATCTTCCACCTTCTTTACCCTTATCCACGGCCTTTTTTAACCTCAACTAAGTAGGTTTGATTGCCTAAACTTAAGCAAACCTTAACCATAGAGGTGACAGACAAGAAAAGCTTTTGCCCTATCAGTATGGAGCATCTTCAGTACACGCAACCCTATTGACATATGAGAGAAGACAGGATCCTCCCGCTGTCTACACTCTGGGGGTGGTGGAGTACAGTAAGCAGAGGAAAGACCCCCCCTCTGCTGAATCTTGCTGAACATCCTGGTGTTCACAGTGGTGATGGAGGAGGTGGTGGGTTGCCCAATAGTAGGTCTGAAAGGCAGTGACGTTTCAAAATCGGCATCCAAACAATTGGGTCAAGGCACATGGGCAGAGAGATGATCGGCTAGACGTGCGCTGTAAGAATTTATGAATGACAGGAACTGTGACGGCATGAGAAAGCATAAGTGACAGAGACATTTAGTGTAAGGAAAAAATAGAAATGTCCCAATAGGCAGAGCATGTGTTGTGTAAGGCACTGACAACCTATTCTGTCATTTATTTATGATGTTTTGTTGCATACACCATGTTCTTAATTATGGGCTGGGTCTCTCAAGGGGCTCTGCTGATGATCCATGTAGCAGAAAACCTACTATCATAAACATCTCAGTGTTTTCTTGTAATGTAGGGATGTCAGTTTGGGTTAATTTGTTTTTTTTTTTACACAAAACAGCTTGAAATACAAGACTTTTCTTTAAGTATTGCACTCCCTTGACTCAGTGAGCTTTAGCACCGCATTTCAAAGCGCTGCTCTGTACTACACACGGGCGAGGCAGGAGCTAGCTTGTGGCCCCTCTGCTGGGAACTCCACCCTTACCCATTGTGGCATTGCTGCCGAAACATGGTGGCCACCTTCTGCTCCCCCAACAGCTCCCCCTAGTGAGTATCTCTAGTACTGAGAGTTTTTAAGCCCCTCATATCTAAGTGAAACAGCTTGGGAAGGTCGTACGTCAGCTGAACTGTTTACTGCTCTGCATATGCAGGTCTGTGACAGAGTTGGAGAGTGGTCATTGCATAGTTCAAGGGGTTATGAGTCACAGCAGTGTGACATTTGTATTTGTGTGTCATGTCAGTGTAAACATTGACACGATGACATCACCCAAGGATTTCTGATACCAGCTCATTTTCAGACGACTGGGGCAAACCCAGCTTCCATTACCGTGATCATCTGCCCAGCTGGCTGTCTGTCAGTCCAGGGAAGAGAGTGAGACAAGCTGTGACTCCAGCATATGCCCTCTGTTTCCATGCATCTTTAGATAACCCCAAGACTCTGAGGCTAACGCGCATTATCCATGTTTATACCACAGAAAGGGCACAAGTTGCAGAAGGTCAAGACAGTAAGTGGCCTGATGAAAGTGTCACTCTGGGGAAATTTCATCCTCGCGCTGGTGGAGGGTCAAAAATGTCGGCTGGCAAATTTGTTCCGATAGCCCTAACTCGAGAGATAATGTGCAAGGAGGCAGGGAGATAGGGGGAAGGAGGGTGGACTACAAATGCAGAGAATCATAAATCTTTCCTTTGATCACAGATAAAGATGTGGGTGGATTTGTTGTCTCCGCCGGCATGCCTTTGGAAGTGTGTCATGTCATTTGCCGCATGCCTCCCTCCTCCTGACAATCACTTCTCGGGCGGTCTCGTCTCTCGGCATTGTTATCTTCTCCTCTATAAATAAAATGGATGAGACTGACTTAAAAAAGAGTAATGTCAAAACAACGCTCTTTTCATGTTACTTTTGTAGTGTTGACCTTTTGATGAGTTCGCAATCCTTTTGTTGCGATCCTAGCTAGGCCTTCAGGATGCTGGGTGTGCTCGCCCTTTTATCCAAACCCTTTTCACGCTAACAAAGGACAAAGTCAAAAGCGACCCTTGTGATGAATTCTTCACAACTGCAGCTGGAAGTAAAGCAAGTGGACACCAGCCCCATGACAAATCCTACTGTGAGTGAAACTTGAGGGCTTCACAGTCAGACAGGCTGTAATGAGCAGAGAAAGCACATGGTTTTCGCGGTGCCGGAGCAATTTTGGCCATTTATTTGCAGCACAGACTTCACCGTAGGCTCATGGCTCCGGCAGCCAGTCAATCAGAGCAACTACAGAGGCATACAAATGCAGGTACAAATGGTCAAATGGTACCTTATTGCATTTTGGAATTTTAATAAAGTGGTGAGAGTTTTTTATCTCGCATGATTATTTCATGTCAACTTCAGTTCCCTCATAATTTCACTACACTTGAAAAGATGAATTTGTAAGCTGCAAATAAATGCCTGTATTTTTCTCCGAGCAAAGAAAGCATGACCTGTGGCTGTACGGCACAATTGGACAGCACCTTTGACCTGAGTGTTATTGCAAAGTGGCGAATGCTCATTCACTCCTTTTGTGTCTGCATTTGCACTGACATTTAACTGATGTTTTGTCACTTGGACTACACTAGTGTTTGAAGATCTTACTGTTACGTAAACCGGTATTCTCCTGCATGCTGCTTTGGGTGAGAGCCGTGGATAATCTTAAAGACTTAACAATGCATCTGTCTTGTTAGTGCTCCACTCGCTGCCGTGCAACCCGCCATTTTTTCTGTAAGAGAAAAGGACAAATGCTTGCAGTGCCATATGCTCCAGGATCACGCAGAGAAGCAGAGTGAAGACAGTAACCATTACGATCATATTAGATACCATTATAGTTTGTCTGATGGGGCACTCAGGGCCACAAGCTGCAATTAAACTCTAAATAAAATATTATTTTCCACCCTCTCTGTGTGCAGTGGGAGGAATCCAAATTCTTTTAGTAATGCCTCATTTAGGATCCACAGTTTTCCCATTTGGGCACTTGGACTCATTTAGGACTGCGACACCCATCCTGTAGCTGCAGTCTTCAGCAGTAAAGCCCAGTGTGTCGGATTGCAGGCCTCATTTAAGGTTGGACAATGGCCTGGGTTGTGTGTGTGTGTGTGTGTGTGTGTGCATACAGCATTACAGAATTGCTTATTACTTTGTGCGCCTGCCTCTCAGCCTTTTTATAGACATCAGCAACGTTGTGCAGACAAATAGGTGTATTAAGCAAAGACACCAGCTTGATTAGATGCTACCTGACCCAAAGAGTTCATCACTCTGGCTGACCTTTCCCTCGCCGCACAAGTCACACTCCTCAACTGTTCATTCCCATCAGGCCTTCATTTTGTTACATCTACCCACAGCAAATGGCTGAATAGATCAGCGCAAGAGAGCATCGCTCAAATGAGCTACATACCGCCGTCACTCCCTATGCAGCTTGTGACAGAAAAGTTAATTTAATCAGATGTCTTTAATGGTGAATGGCTTTGATTGCCTTGTCTGAGACTAACTTCATAATCAAATAAATCATTACAAGTGTCATTTTTGTGATATTATGTTAATGTGAATATTTCTCATTATCTGTCTGACTTTTTGTCTGATATTTATCAACCAGCGTCTTTCTTCTCTGATAACCTCGACATTTTGAAGTCCCAAATGTTCCACTAACACACGCTATCCCACACTGCTATCATTAACTTTGTCCATCTCGCATCTGCATGTGGCTCTAATGCCATTATTTGCAATCAGTGCTTCAGCTGAATATAAATGTCAAGAGCGCCCCTTAAAGCCTGGCACAGTGGGTGCTAGAACAAAGCTGCCCCGGTGCACCAATCTGGAGTTTTCTTAGCAATTTTCCTGTTAATGACCACAATCACAGTCGGAGGGCGAGATGTAAATGCGTGGCTGGCTGGTGTTGAGGCTCAAATTCACTCAGAGGTGTTCTGCTGTTGCAGATTAGAGGCCTGTTGACACCTGTGAGTGGGCAGTTTCATTTTGCATCATAAAATATTTCCCTGGCGACAGATGAATTCAGCTCAGTGGAGAAATGATTTGAGGTGAGCTTGATTTTGAAATCAGGAATGTTCGCGTCTTTTGTCTTGGATCCTGATCTGAGGGTCTGGTGATGCTATGTTGACTAACAAATTATATTTCCCAATATAATAATAGCCAGACCTTAGTTATTATAGGTATAATAGCAGGTATTAAAGCTTAGTCCTGTATGCTGTGTTTAGAGTTTCACTGCTTCACCTTGCTGTCACACAGTCCTTTCTAAAGGAGAAGTGAAGCTGTTATATCACACTCTTCAAAGCCAAAGATTCCTTTGACAATGACAGCAATTTTGCCTCTCACAACACAGGAGCTGCTGTGTACCCCTCATTCGTTTAGTTTGTGTCATTGTGTGACTATTGAATCCAAACTAACTTAGCGTACTTACTAATTTGGGAGATTGAAAACACGTAACCATCAAAGATGGCTTGGCTTAGCCACAAAGAGGCACATTAGGTGGGCCAGGGGATTAATATGTAGCAACGTCACCATGCAGAAACCCATGTGAGGTCACGTGGAATAACATAATAATAGAAAGTAGCATTTTGAAACTAAAACCTGCGTACTTCAACCAAAATTTGAGTTGTCGGATTTGACTACAATAAGTAACACTACTGGGAAACCACAGAATGAAGTCAGAACCCCAAAGAGTTGTGTGTTTACTGGTTGCTATACTCATGTTTTATCCATTTAACTCACCAATCCTATTGTAAAGATTTGGGAAATGCCTCTGACGTCACTGTACTGTAATGATGTCGGGGGCAGCCTCTTGTGTTGTATATCACTGCAGGGGTTAATGGATTTTGACAAAGGAGGGTTCGGTGGGAAGTCGTGTGAGTCGACTCCTGACTGTGAAGGGGTCAGGGCTTAGGTTTAGGCAACAAAACTAGATTGTGATTTATGCAATTAACAACTCGTGACAAAATAACTTGGCGTTGACTTTTAGTTTGACACAGGGCATGAAGACCAGTCTCCAGGGTGAAAGTCCTGCACATGTTGGACCCATTGACCCGCTTCTTTTTATGTCTGTTGCCAGTGTTTTTAAGATTAATTTTTAACGACATTTGTACATGGCAACTGCAGTAGAATATCCTCAGCAGATTTGGGAAACTTTGCCATCACAAATAAACTATGGTTAAAGTTAGGTAACTAAAATACATGGGCGATCTTAAGGGAAAGGTCATGGCTACAGTTAAATATTAAAAAATAACATTAACTGTTAGATAGGCTGAACTCCAACACGCTGACCCTAACTTTCCGCTTCACGAGATTCGACTCAACTCAACTCAACTCAACTTTATTTATAGAGCACTTTAAAAACAACCACAGCTGAAACAAAGTGCTGTACAAAAATAAAAACGTAAGACAAACAATAAAAACAATAAAACAGTAAAACAAGAGCAGAGTCTCATGCTGGGTTAAAAGCCAAGGAGTAAAAATGGGTTTTAAGACTGGTTTTAAAAACGGACAGTGAGGGGGCCAGTCTAATGTGGACAGGTAAATCATTCCACAATCTGGGGGCCGCCACAGAAAAGGCTCTATCCCCTCTGAGCTTCCGCTTAGTCCTCGGTACATCCAGGAGCAGCTGATCAGCTGACCTGAGGCACCGAGCAGGAGCGTAGGGATGAAGCAGCTCAGAGAGGTAAGGTGGGGCGAGACCATTTAAAGATTTAAAAACAAATAAAAGAATCTTAAAATGAATTCTAAAGTGCACGGGCAGCCAGTGAAGGGAGGCCAGAATGGGCGTAATGTGTTCCCTCTTACGTGCTCCAGTTAGTAGCCGAGCAGTGGCGTTCTGAACCAACTGGAGACGTGCGAGGGAAGACTGGCTGACTCCAAAATAAAGTGCGTTACAGTAATCCAGCCGGGACGTGATGAAGGCATGGATTACTATTTCAAAGTGCTTTTGTGCAAGAAAAGGTTTAACCTTTGCCAGCTGCCTAAGGTGAAAGAAGCTGGACTTAACCACTGCACCAATTTGACGCTCCAATTTAAAACCACTGTCCATCTTAAAACCCAAGTTAGAAACTGTTGGCTTCACATATAGTGCCAAGGGGCCCAAATCAACAGGGGGGGTTTCACAGGAGCTATTTGGACCAAACACCATCACCTCTGTTTTCTTTTCATTGAAGTTTAAAAAGTTTAAGGCCATCCAGTCTTTGATGTCATCAAGACATGACAGAAGCGGTTGTAGGGAGAAAGCATCTCTCTTCTTCAGCGGCACATAAAAGGGCACTCTACTTTCTGCACTGGCACTGAACGTTGGCCATGGACTTAAATTATGCACCGTGGAATGTGGGCTGCACAGACAAATGTTTTTAAAGTTGACTTACTGACGTATTGAATGAAAATTAGAGATTAAAAACCATAAAAGGTTCAGGTTGACGAATGCCGGGGTTAGAGTAAGGTTTTTGTTGTGCTTTTTTAAAGGTTTCTTGTCTGATTTGTGCTTGGTCTTAGGTCAGAATGAGCTAAATCCCCAATGGTAAATTACAATTAGCACTGTATACCACCCCAAACGCCCTCAACACACATACACACCCACCACACAACCACAACCAACACTCATTTCCTCGCCGTGTTCTGCTCTCCCGTTTGGATCTGTGTGTGTGTGGCCCGGGCTCATGCTTTTCATCGCCTCCACTCTTCTCTGTGCCGCAGCATCGCGGAGGTGAATCCTCTGCTGCCAGGAAACAGAATAAAACAATGGAGTCAGTGAGACATAGCAAGGCTAATGGATTCACCGCCGCCTCTTCCCCACCTTCGCTTTTCATGTGCAAAAGTATTCATCGAGTCTTGATGGCGCCGGCCATGCATGACACTGATTCATTTAAATGGCCTGGAAAAAAAAAATTGAGAATCTTTCACACACCTGCAGAGTTGGCAGAAAACAATCCAGGAGGGGTGTATTGAATCAGCATTTTTATCTCAAGATGGTGCAAATGTTTGTTTATTGGTTTAATGCGCCTGCTATGGCCCTGGTGTGGTTTTGGTAGATTTTTGCAGATGATGTTTATATTCAGCGCTATATCCTTTACTGTCACGCACAGACTCCTTTTTTACCCCACAACATGGCAGGCAACATCGGCTGGCAAGTAAATAAGAGCTCTTTTAGGGCCAAGCGGTTTTGTCGACTCCACAAAAACAGAATTTTAACGACCAAGCAAAACTTTATTCAGCATTTTTAAAATAAGGCAGAAAACATCCTCTTATTCTGTGTACCAATAATAAAAGTTTATACAGAGTTCTTAAGAAGTGCTCTGAATCAGCTCTTAGTTAAATTATGGATCAGGGCCAAGACAGTGCCGAAATCCTACTGTGTATTCAAACTGTATCTAGTTAGAATACCAGGCTGAGAAGATTTAAGAACAGAACATGGCTGACTGTACAAGCTTGACTCTGTTGCTGTTTTTATCAGCTGCATCAGGGTGTGTGAGGCTGAGAGTTGCCTCTTTTGTAACCTTCATTTTGGCCTTTATCAATTATGTAGGGTTAAGCAGCGCTCTCAGTATGAAAACACATGTAATTTAGTAACGCTTAAATATATCTGAAGGGAGAATGGCTCTATTTTGTTGTGTTTCCCAGCCTGTTCACGCCCAAGTGGCTGGAGTGTGTGTTTTCTCAACACATTAACTTTTCATAGACTACTCAAATACCTAACCTAGTATGCAGCTATTGTAATGGAGAAGTCTGGGATGATTTTTACAGCTTTCAGAAAAGGTCCAAAGCATCCTTGTCCACATGAAAAAACATCCGCTGTATTGAAAGAGAGTTTGGGTTGCTTTTATGCAGTGTGAATAAATTGCCTTTGCTTCCCTTGAGTTGAATATAAACGGACACATTATTCAATTTGCCATGCTGTATAATATTCAGTGACTTAAAATACAGTGAGGCTGGCAGGGTAATTTGATAACTTGCCACCTATATCAAAAACGGATACGTTGAATATTCTATTTTGTGTAGTTAAGCAGCAAAATATGCTTCACCGGGCTATTTTCAGCTCAGGTAGCATTGTGGGTAAATTGGTTGGATACAGACATTGTGTGGCCTCTCCAGTTGCTTGCTTTGCTTTGATGACACCGAAGATTAAATAGTTACTGTTGGCTAGAATTCAAAGCGCTGCAGTTTGGGACCATACAGTCTGCATACCTGCTGTCTGTGACACACTCTGCTGCTTTTAGCTAAACTTCCTTTGTTTGTGAGTCTGTAATTTGCCTTAAGACACACATACTGTACTGCACTGTACTGTCCAAGCAGAATGTGTTAAGACACTGATATCATTGTTTTGGCTGTCTACTTCAGCACATTGGATTTGACATGAAACAATGACTCTGAGGTGAAAGTGGTGACTTAAAGTTGTCACAGCTATATTAGATGACCAGTCTAGGACTTGAACAGTGGAACAGAAATGATGCTTAACGTTGAGAGTACTAGTAGGATGTGAGGCTTTTTTGGGGCAAGGTGTGCTACTCTATCGGATGTACTGGATGCAGTTGTGCCAGGCTCTCCCACTATGCTACTCTTAACTGATACCTCCTCATTAAATTGAACATGTCGGACTCAGCCTTAGAGATAGGGTAGGGAGCTCGGAGTAGAGCCGCTCCTTCTTTGAGTCGAAAGGGGTCAGTTGAGGTGGTTCGGGCATCTGATCACGATCCTCCTGGACGCCTCCCGTTAGAGGTGTTTCGGGCACGTCCCACTGGTAGGAGGCCCCGGGGCAGACCCAGAACACACTGGAGGGATTACATATCTCATCTGGTCTGGGAACACCTTGGGGTCCTCCGGGAAGAGCCTGAAAGCATTGCTGGGGAGAGGGATGCTTGGGGTGCTTTGCTCAGCTTGCTGCCCCTGCCACCCGGCCTTGGATAAGCGGACGGATGGATGGATGGATGGATGGATGGATGGATGGATGGATGGATGGAGGAAGTCGCCACTAGATTTTGCCGTTTGTCTTGTTTTGTTTATTCGCTTTACTGTGGTTCTGGTATGTATTGTGTTTTCTTGTATTTATCTGAAGCAAAAAAACGATACAAAAGTTGATCACAGAAAAACATTTGGGCAGCTTTCACGCCTGAGCCGTTTGGTCTGAACCCTGGAGCATTTTGTCGGATAGTCCGGTTGGTTTTGGAGGGTGTGAAAGCTTATTCAAACTCTGGTGCACACCAAACAGCCATACTCTAGTGTACCTGAAAAAAGCATTGGTTTCAGTTCCAAGCAGCAACCTCCTGGGCAGGAAAATAAAGCCAACATAGGAGCGCCAAAAACTGCATTCTCTCTAACGGCCACTTGAGGTGGGCTCCAGAGGCCAGTCGATTTCATATAGACCCCATAAAATGCCCAACTTTGCAGCAGAAATAACAGAAATCAAAACTGCAGCCGAGTCTGCTAAACTATCGGTGTCAAAGCGCCCTTAGGTCATAGGAGCCATGACCTCCCTTCACCTCAGTCCAATGGTTGATGGATGATGGATGTGTGTCACTGCTGAGCACCAGACTGAAAGCAAGAAAAAGCCAGTAACAAGTACGAAGAGAAGCTGGCTCCGCTACAGGCCACAGCATCACTGAGGGATACCAGGTGTCTGCTGTAGATCCCAGACTTCAGGATTTGACAGCAAATTTCAACATTAGAACTTTATTTAAGTTTGGCTTAACTTGTCCAATTACATCCTGCTTCCTAAAATTGGGGAGCTATGTGTATAAAAAGGACTGAATTTTGTACAACCTCAAATTAAAGCCAAGAGTACAATGAAAAATGTGTCACTGCCCTACTGTTGTGTGACTGCGCTCTATATAATGGGAATAATGAGTCCATTCTACAGAGTGGTATGCTGGTCCACTTTGCACAGGTGCTCTCCCAGAAAGAAGACAGGTTGGTGTTATAGCATTGCTATGAATTTCAATTTGATATGAACCAAATATATATCCATACACACACAAACCTGGAGCTGGGTCCAGCGTATAGACGACCTGTTCTGCAAACCAGAACGCCGTTTGTGTCATTTAAACCCAAATCACATTGGTCATCATTAAGTCTGGTTGATTATGTTTCATTTGATTATTTTTCTGCATATTTAAAGATCAGATCCTTCAGATGCTAAGTGATAAATACAAAGTAAATTATTTCATTATTCATTAAGCCAAATGTCAAAACATAATCTACAAAAGCTGTGAGATTTGTCAGATAATTAAAAAATGCGCAGTTGGCATTGTAAATGCATTAATGGCCGGTTTTATTCCCATCAGGTATTCATGCATACGCCCACATCTGCCAGCATGCAGCAACTCAGATTTGTTGTTAGAACCAGAGAATTACAGTGTGGATTCAGATTATCATTCCCCTGTGCAACAACCCTGTTTCTCTGGTGCATTAAAAGTCACAAGAGTGGAACAAATGGCACAGTTTCCACAATCATTCCGAATTAATGAGTCACTCCTGCAAAGAAATGCAAATTTCCAAAAGCTAGATTGCTTCCTAAAACAGGACTGAGGGAGGGGAAAAAAGAAAATTCTTTCAGCCATTTTAGAAACAAGCCTAACATGCCTTTCTCTGGTAATACCCAGTTTCACAGAATGCTTCCCTTTATGATGGTAGCCTTATTGGCTTTGGGGTGTCAGAGCTGGGGGTTAGTATGTGGAAAATCTGCACAATTTGGCGTCAGTGTAAGCTGCAGTGCAATGGAGTTATGCAACTTCCTGTTTGTTGCACTTTCATATCATTGCATTGTTATGTGGGACATCCAGTCTCGCAAAAAATTGCCTCAAGAAGGTCAGATATTCTGCAGACAAAAACAGTAACCCCATGGAATGAGTTTTGCCGCTCTGCAAAAGTGACAACAACTTATGAACTGAGATAGTTTGGGAGAGTGTAAGAAACTTTATCACTTCATTTCATACCCTTCATATTGAAACACATCACAGGTGCACACCACTAGACAGATTTTAGATATTAAACTCCCTTCATCTACCTGCAGGGACACTTCTACACCGCTGCATGTTGTCAGCATCAATAAAACGTCTTCCTCCAAAGAAACAAAACCATAAACATGAAGGAAGGAAAGCAAGACGAGAATCTGCAAAAAGCCAGAAGCAGACGACTTTGATGCTGAACTTTTTAGAGGCCGGCCAGCCAGCGCCTCATGCTTTCATTTCTTATTTATTACGCAGAATACTGCTGTGTCAGTGTGTGCACGCTTCTGTGAGAGATGACTCTGTTGTGCGATCGGAGCCCGAGCTGCTGTCGACTCCATGTCGGGCATCCAGATCTCAACAAGGACTTGGCCCGTACCCCAGAGATGCATGATGGGTGAGACAGAGATGTTTGATGTAAACTGTCACATCGCTCTGCTGGCGTCCACCACATAATGCGCCACCAGTCGGGAAGAAACAAGCAGAGCCCTTATTACATGGGAGAGCCACTTTCTCTCATGCTCTGATTAACCTTGAGCTGCCGTCCATTGTGGCAACACAGCAGGTTTTCTCTACCTTTGAATAATGATAAACCCAGCTAAGAAAGAAAGCCCCTGACACGACGCCCAGCGTGCACTAGTGTAGTTAAAAAGCACAGCACAAGGAGGTCGTCAGTCTCACTGTAATGCTGTGACCTTTTTTGGCGTGTGACACCAGCATCGCCAGAAGCAGGAAATGATACAAGCGGGAAGGCAACTGGAAAATGTGTCATTGGCATTTGTCCATTAGTCAACAAATCAGCACACAGCACAGGGTGGATCGCTAATGCGGGATTTGTGGCCCTGCGTGACACGGTGTAATCCGGCACCGGTGCTGTTTTCCTCACCTGTTCATAAGGTGAAGACACGGGCTCTTCCCATCGTCCCATAGCTGCCTCTCCTTCTTCTCAGCTACACTTCTCATTGTTGTATAGTGAGTCTAGGAAACAACAGCCGGTCTTATTTGTGCTGTCGTCCACATGGATGTACTGTACTGCCTACTGGATATACTGGTTCGCATGTGAGTGTGTCTGAGAGTGAACAATGCAGTCTTGCAGTGCATTTCCACAGTGTTTGGCTTGCTCTTGTGCTGGCGGATTATAGAAGATTTACATGGCACTGTAATAAGCAAGTCCTTCACCTTGGGACCTTTTTTAATCTTAATTAATTTCTGATAATTCCTCATTAACATTGCAGACATAAGGGCTCCATTGCCAAGAAACAACCATGCTAGACCACATTTAGAGCAACACTGAGCCTTAACGCCACCCAGGAGACAATAAAAATCGGGGATTGGCGAAAACTGAGAAACATGATGGAGGATTTGACGATGCAAGTATTTTCTTGTATGTGTTCTGGAGCAAAGAACTGTGAGAGGGGGACAGAGACAGAAAATGATGAAGAGAATTCAACCTGCTTATAATTTCTCCCTCTCCATCTTCTTTGACTTGACCTTGCAGATGTTCATTAGAGTCAAATGATTTGGTAACACGGGCTCATGGTGTACATTCCTACCCAGAGTTCTCCACTCCCTCGCAGGTAGTTGAGTAATGACTAATGCCTCTGCATGACATTATGGAATGGCGTTTTAAACAGCGAGAAAGGAAGAGGGAGAAGGGAGAAGGAGACACTCTGGTTGATTAATAATTCATGCTCTGCAGATGATCTGTGAGTAGCAGTGGTAAACAGGCTTTTATGGCTTTTAAATCAGCTATATTACATGCCTACATGAAAAGGAAAATGACCAATGACTCCATCGTTGGTGCAATTTCGATTCAACTTGTGGCTAGCAGAAAAAATGACTAGCCTCATGAATGGGAAGCTCGACTTTGTTATGATATTTGTTTGGAATGCCTTTCATATCTGTTGACGAGGGGAGTATTGTAAGTGGCGCACCATTAGGCGCCGGAATCCATTGCTGCTTCCACAATAACTCCCCTTTGATGATTGATAATGTGGAAATAGGGCCGTGGCGTGACAGGCATCAATTTAATGGTAATTGTATTGTTTTTTCATGAGGAAACCTCCATCAGAGAAGTAATATCGGGAAGAAATGAGTTTGCGCTGTGCAACACAGTACACATTATGTAGATGTGGTGCTGGATATGAAAAGGAATTGTGCAGCATTTCGTCTCTCCTGTCCTGTATTTCAGAGACGGTTTATGAGCTGGCTAGCTTGTTTTTGATCATGCACGGAGGCAGGATTCAACATCCCGGCTGCCAAAACGGCACTGCAGGCTGTTTTGTATTTTTAGTTATTTTTAATTTGTGGTTGCACCCCCCCCCTACCCCAGAACCCCCCCTCCACCAACCACATTTCTCCTCCCTCTTTTTTCTTCTTCTTCTTCTCCTCTCCGTAATAAGAACATGCAATGTGTGAATTTTTTATAATGTTATATAAGAAGCCCCGGCACCCCCAGAGACCCATGTCCTGGTTCTGGTGTGTTCAAAACAAGCACACGAGAGGAAGAGAGCAGAAAAGAGAAAAGGGTTGGTGGGGGGGGATAAGAGTTAAGAGAGGTTTCAGAGAGCTGGAGAGGACTGGAGGAGAGGGAAAGACAGAGAGAGGATTGCAGGAGGGGAGAGCGGAAGGAAGAGGAAAAAGCGGGTTGGAGGAAAGAGGAGAGGAGGGAAATATAAGAAGAGCAGGCGAGGAGAGAGGATTAAATGAAAGCAGGAGAGAATGCATGCGGTAGAGGAGCCTGTGGGGGGAGATCTTCCCATTAAGAGGCACAGTGCTCGGCTCTCTGATCTCCGAGTTGTGTTGTGATGCCAGACAAGAATACTCTAGGGCGACAACCACTGCCACTAGAGAAACAGCTCCTCAGTGACTGATATACAAATACTGTGTACGGCTACAGAGAGGAGAGGAGGGAGGGACGCAAGGGGAGTCAGAAGAGGCGAAAGATTGAAGGAAAGGAAGAGAGAGAGGGAGGGGGATGAGACAGGAGGCGATAAGCCAGTATGCCAGAGTGCCATTGTATGAAAAGCTATCTCAAAGTGCGACAGGGAACCTACCAAGCGGTACACAAACTTTTTGGTTCGCACTAAGATCTTCTGCAGGTTGAACAAGATAATATGCAAATGCAGTGTTTAATGTAAAGCAGATTGAATATGCAACAAGAATAGTGTGTGATATATTATGCATCGGCTTAGAGTACCTCCTGTATGTAGTGAAGTAAGAACTAAATATTTAAGGACATCTGGGTTTAAGATTTGCATACAGAGGAGGATGAAGTTCCTGTGTGAGAAATTTCCTCTTACATATATAGCTTTATAAAACCATTTTAGGCCGCTGTGCTCATCCTATTGCTTCAGATTAGTCCAGTTTGGAGGTAGGACTAGGTCGATTTTGGACATCATTTGTTGTGGTCTTTTCCTGGTGTTAGGGGGAGATAGTCGCACAACAGTAGATGCCACATAGAATCGGTCATCTGACAGCAGGGAACCTGATGATTAATTTCAGATGCAGCTCTGCTCTGCGTGTCATGTTTTTCTGTTCATAAGGGCCTAGAACATCTTGATGGGAGTATACAATGGCCATTCCCATGCTTTATTGTGTCTTGTAAGTTACAATGGCCATTCCCATGCTTTATTGTGTCTTGTAAGTTGTTGCAGCAATTGTTTGGGGTTGATAACATTTGTGACACAGATTTGGTGATATGTTAAAGCATATTTTACCACTTGAGAATCCAAAATACCAAATTAAGACACTAAGTACGTTTAAATGCACGCAGTAGTCGAGCTAAGCTCGTATCTTGGCTAATCACTCAAGTCGGACTTCTTGTCTTGTCTGAGTGGACATGCAGAAGAGAAAATCGAATTTCTGATCAAGCACGTTTGACTCCGCCTTGATAGGTAGCGCTGTGTCCTTTTTAATATAGTGCAAACTGAACTAGGTCCAGTTGACCCGAAGAGGAAGCTAACGACGAATGAAGATGTTTAGCTCCTTTAGCTGTCGGAGCATGAATGTAGTTTCCTCGTCGGTCCAGAAGTGCGTCTTCTGCTTCTCACTCGCCATGGTGTTTGTTTGTTTGTTTTTTCCAGGAGTTACTGCACTGCTATATACTGAACTGCTGCTATGTCATCTCCTTCTTCTTCTGGGTGAAAGCCCACGCAAGAAAATGTGGCGGATGCGCAGAACGCCGAGACTAAGTGGATACATGCAGCAATAGTCTGATTTTCAATCGAATTATCTAGGTGTTAGTCGAGCTATGGATTGTCCAATTTCAGTCGGACTATGCTGTTTACATGCATTTAAAAGTCCGGTTACAGTCGGACTAAGCCAATTATTCAATTTTCTCACGCTTCATGTAAACGTACTGACTGAGACCTTGCGAAAAACCAGAGAAAAATCCAGGCTGTGATTTGGTATCAAAAACTGTTGACATTTGGAGATTTCTTAAGAAATTGCATTTGTCAGTGATTGAAAGGCGAGCACCTCTGTTTGGAAACTGCTGAGAAACCCCGTTATTGTCAATATACCCATGGAAACCACCCATCCTCCAGATACCCAGTGTCTCTAGTTTGTGGTTGTAATGTTTCATTAGGCTGTGATTATCCTCGACGTCACTATACAGTGATTCCTGCTTCACTACAATAAGATGACTACTATGGGGACTGACATCACATGTGAATACAATTGGGCTCATTGAATCCACAAGAATCTCAGCTTTCCAGTCAGACCCCTTCTTAGAAGCCGAAATTCCTTTTCAGGAATATATGTAAATGGCTGTGTTGTTGTTGCCTTTCTATCCCCAGCTTCGTATGGTTTAGACCATTAACGACCCGTTCTACTGGGTGACATGTTCCTTCATAATGATGATCACAGACCCTGCAGTTTCTTTTGAGTCATTTCCACACACAAAGTCCTGCTGCTGTAAATAAGTATTAATCCACAGCTGAAAACAACAAGTGTGTTGTTTGCTGTTGTTTGAATCATGTTTGCTAAAGACTACAGTGGCCACCTGCTTTAGGAAATAACTAGTACTTCAGAAAAAGAAAAAGTGTAGGATAATGGTAGACTTATTCTTAAAATGAAATGTTCAAAGAATGGAAAGAAAAAGTTATCGATTATTTTGCACATTTTAATTTGCATGATAAAATCACTGGGTGTTTTCCTTATTAAGAGACTTTCAGTGGAAAGCATAACGGATCATCGACAGGGCTCTCCTCCTCCTCAAAATTCAGTTTCAAAATCTGATCTGACGTTGGTGAAAATGTTTTTCACAGTGCACACTCAAATCAGCAGTTTCTGTAGTTTCTGCTTTTTTGTTTTGATATCTTAAAGGGACTGTGGCTGCATAATCACCAGCTTTTTTGCATATCTATTAGAAGCATACTCTGCGCTCTCATCATGTGAGGACCATGTTTCGTGTAAACTGGAGTGAAGAGGGTCTTTTTGTAGCGGTGCAACAAACATTTTAATTTGTGGGCGCATTAAATCCAAAACAAAAATTGGCATAAACGGATATATAAGGTTTAAAAAAATGAAACAATGAAGCTTATTATTTTTCTGCTGGTTTTCAAAAGTCCGTCCTGCTATCAATCTGACAATCTAACCATCCTTATTATTTTAATATGATATTTCAGATACTATTATGACTGCCTGAGCAGAGATATAGAAGCTATTCAGGAACTAGATAGGGAAAATATGTTCTCCCTTCTTAGAATATATCTGCCTTCTTGACAGAAAGATTAAGCATCTTTGACAGCTGGGCTCCATTACCCAATATTGGGTTTTGGGCAAGCACTGAGGGTAGATAAGTCATCTGACGAGCTATGACATAAAGTCAGTTTGACTTTTTTCAGGTGCATTTCAGTGCCCGAGAGTCCTGTCGTTTCCTCTTGGATTGTAAATCTTCTCTCAGGAATATTTCATGTGAAAATGCAATTTCTGTTTTCATGAAATGTTGAGGTATTTTTGCTTTCCAAGACACAGCGGGCTGCATGTCAGAGCAGTAGCCACTGGAAATAATGCTGTAAAAAGCAATAATTTCCTGATTATCATCCCGTGTCAAAATGTATAGGAAGTAATGAAGACAGGGTTTGATAAAGTGGTGATAGGCTCGCCTTAGGGACCTGTTTATTTCATTATTTGCCAGCTGACATTATCATGATCATTATGTCTGTGCCGCCCGCATGATCCTTACATGATTGCCCTATTCCAGCTAATGAAGCTGGCTCTGCGAGCCCTGATACCTGTCACCCTGCCAAAACCTTGCCTCCACTTGATTGCCTCTGGTCCAAGTAATTTATTTGTTTATTTTCATTAACAGAAACATTAGGTCTCTTTTCTTACCGGATACCAGGCGAATACGTTAATGAACATGCCAGTTAAAATGAAGATGAAAGCACCAGTTAATTATCTCCTCCAACATTCTGCAAGACAGATTAATTCCAATAAAAAAAGAGAAGTCATTACCGCCGGCTCCACTTGTCAATGTGTTGATCTGAGGAGCTGTTTACAGGGTTCATAGGATAAGAAATGAAATTGAAATCTACTGCAGGACCTCATTATTGTTATCGCACCCTTTTGGGAAACTTATTTCCTTTTTAAAAAAGGTATGTTACTAAATTTAAATTCAATAAACTGTCATCATCACCCCAACAGAAAGTGACATTCTGACCTGAAAATGTGACACCTGGCTGCTGGGGTTGCACAGAGCATGGTAACGGTGCTACTGTACCACAGGTAACAATTTAAGCACCTACTGTAGTGTACGGAAGTAACAAAATGAATCCTTGCTGGCTGGAAGTCGCCACAGAAAGGTCAGCCCCACACAGACACCTGGGCTTCAACTCTGACGAACTGTGATTAAATATATCCTCTGTCAAACGGGACCTTTCCCCCTTGTTACCCATCATATAAACCCAAGGGTTCCTACACAGTATGGGCATGTATGGAATTTGATTTTAGTGATTTCCAGGTCTGCATAAGTATGGAAAAAAGTTTTCTGCGTAACTGTACGTTCAAACCAACAGCGACCAGAGCTTCCAAAATGGTGGAAGTCATTCATTTTCAATAAGAGCCCAGCGACTTGGGCGACCTGGTTGTCAGCCACGCGTCTTGGGCGACCAAAGCGACTGGAGCGGCTCCAGAGGGGAGTTAAAACTCGTTTAACTTTATGGTAATAACCAATCGGAATGCTCACGTGCTTCGATGAAGCGGGTCCCAGAGAACAAGCCATGTAACTTTGGTTCCTACAGCACACTTCCGTCAATGAATATCGAGATGTTTATTACTTGCACCCACTCAGTCCTTTATAATGTGTCGCTGTTTGGTTACAGAGACCAAAATAAAAAGAATGAGGCTTGGGACCACGTCGTAGTTGGTTGGTCTGGTGAGTTTTAAAGTGTGTAATGTAACAGAGGAGAGAATTGCAGGCGGTCTGGTGAGTTTTAAAGTGTGTAATGTAACAGAGGAGAGAATTGCAGGCTGATGTTGCGACGTAGCATGCAAGTCTTCCTTGCTTGGTTTGAATGGGATGACATACTGCAAAGCAAAGCATTTTATCAACAGCAAGCAGCAACTACGCTGCTTTCAAGCCAGTAGTCCGCTTTGCAGCTCCTTTAAATTGACAAGTACGATCGAACGTTCAATGATTCACGTGATGAGCGACTAGAGCGATCAAAGCTGCCACAAATATTTTTGACAGTCGTGTTTCTTGGGCGTCCTCGAGAGACTTTGCCTCTTTGGAAGCTTCTGGTTTCAGCGTACAGTAAGAGTGTGGATTTACGCAGCCACGAGGGCTGGCTGTTTGTCCTCAGATGTCAGATATGGTAAAAGTAAAAAGTACATTTGTCTCTGAAATGCAGTGTAGTAGAGGTAAAAGAGCAAAAATTACAAATACTCAAGTACCTGAAAATTGTACCTGTGTAAATGTACTTAGTTACATTCTAGCACCGCTGAATTGCCGTTTCACTTCACTCATTTTGTCTGACATGTTCACGTTAGCTGATTTTTGTTTTGTCAAAACCAGTCAGCAGTAAGTTCTCTATAGGTATGAATTTGGTTTTAATATAAACAAGATAAATGCGCCAAATATGAGCTTTTTAATACTCTGACAGATTTATCAGGGGATCTGTTATTCTTGATGGTTTCCTAAATAGCTGATGTCAGATGAAGTGGGGGGAGAACATACCTTTGGAAAGACTCCTGACAGTCTCTAATCTGCATGTTTACTGCTTTCATTAGAAGATCATCAAAGTGGAGAATCGATTGTGTCGCCGCCGTCGCTCAGCACGGAGCCGTATATTCAGACTCTGCAGGGAAACTTTTGTGGTTAATCGAAAGGGGGTCGTGCGCTGAAGATGTCTAAAGAAACTGGAAGCACATTAAGCTTTTTTTATAGCACCACTCACTCTGTGTGTGTGTGTGTGTGTGTGTAGGTTAGGTGTTTTAGGAAATTAAGGTCCTTCCAAGTACATCTGTAACTGAGTCTTTAATGCCTCTCAGAGAGCTCCCATGTGGCATGTGACCACCGTCTGTTGCCAGCGTTCTTCCCCACAATGCTTTATGGCATGCATGTGTATATTGTCCTAACCTGCTTGTTCAGATGAGCGGGCACGATGCGCTAATGGAAAGTGTTGGCCTAAAATAGCCCATTACTGACACAGCTTGTTTAATGGAGGTGGTGGAGACGGGGAGGATTTGGGGTGGCCGGAGCTTCATCTGCAATTGGCGGCTAAAGAAATCAATCGACACCAGCGCTCACTACCTTCGTCCCTCCCTCCTTTCTGTCATCCCCACCCACACTGCTGGGAAGGAGGGAGGGAGAGGGTGGCAGCGGGAGAGAGTGTGAAGAAGAAGCAAGAAACTCTGTGTTGTTACATCATCACAACCCCTGGTATTATGTGCACCCTGATCAAAATTCATGTATTCAGCCCGCCTCCCACTCTCACGGATCACCGAGAGAGAGGCGACTTGTTAGTTTATTAGCGATCACCCATCGGATTGAGCCCGGGCTCGGACTGATGCGAGGTGAGAGAGGTGGCGGGGATGACGGGCTGATAGCCCGGACGGATAGGTTGATGAGAAGAGGAAAGGAGGGCGCCCTCGGTAATCGTTGGCCAGCCTGTTTAGTCATGGTCCTGGTAATCTCTGGTGACCTTGGCTGCTGCCTTGCTGGCTGGATTTCCGCAGTGCTGCATTAATATGCACGCAGTTAGGAGATGGGCTCTCAGCCTGTCTTTGAGTCTGTTTTCGTCTGTCTCTTGTCTATCCCCCTCTACACACACACACACACACACGCTCTGCATTTGTGTCTCTCCTCTCCTTCCCCCTTTCACACATTACTGGCAACCATCTCTCTCAGCCATTTAGCTCACCTCTTCCCATACTGTCTATAAAAGAATCACAGACTCCAGGATTTATGATGGCATCTCAATTGGGCTGGTGTCAGAATTTGGCAGGCTGAAGGGTTTTTAAGGTTATTTTTATGGCATTTCTGCTTTATTAGATAATGCGCAGCCTCGCAGGATGGCAGAGACGGAGAGAGAGATAGCAGGAGTAGAGGAATGATAAATGACGGGGGTATTTTGTCAAATAAACTTTGATATTTATTTTTGCTTTATTCCTTATGTCTCGTGGCTTCAGACATCATTTCAGGGAAATCCTTGAATTGCTTGCTTCCCTTCGAGGAGGTCAGAGGTCAGGGTTAGCTACTAAATATTAGTCCGTGTCTTGCTCAAGGACATTGATGCAGGAATGAAGTTGCTCTTCTGAGAGAAGTGTCGGCCAGATTCTCTCCGATATTCCGTCCAAGAGACGAGCAGCCATTTTGACCGTGCGACAAACGGCAGTGTGAATGCCAATCTGACCAAATGAAAAACACAGCAATGTTGCACCTCCCAAACTGTAGGTGCGAACTTGGTATAAATAGTCTTTTTACTCTCGTCTCCACAGTACACTGTGGAAAAACACAGGCGGCTTTCAGATGAATGTGACAGTGGTTTGCAAACTGCAACTTTCTGGCACAGCGGAGAAAAAAAAAGAAAGAAAGAAAGAAAGAAGACAGTGTCCCCCTTAAAATACTGACGCTGCATTCCATATTATAATTTCCTCTGCAGACGGAGAAGGGAGAGATGACAACTTGGCCATATTTGCTGACTTTAAACTCAAATAGACTGACAGAGAAAAAGAAATGTCGGTGTGACTGACATCAGAAATAATCCTACAGTTTGAATCCTCAAGGGTTTATTATGTTATTACCGCATCTGATTATATGAGTTGCTAAGATACTGTTTGTTGGTTGCTTTATTTGTGAAAAAGTATTTACGCTCGCAGAGTTTGAAGTGTTTCCAAATGCGGCACAGATCAATTCTAAGTGAAGACAGCACTCAACATTAGAGGAATTTCTAAAATAATTTGTTTCTCTGTCAAACCTTTGAGCAGGCACCAGCCTGATGCTTTGTCAAAGTCTCACAATGACTGCCTTTTTTCATCCCATCAGACCTCTGTAGCCTTTTAACAGCAAGAAAAATCAAATTCAATTTCTTTATGACATCCTCTTCATCTCAGCAGGGGAATTAAAGTTTTTCATAGCTCTCTTACAGCCTAAAGCCTTTATCGTGTTTTTTTTTCCTCTAAAGTCCAACCAAGGGCACAGCCTCCTTGATTTTCCTTGATTACTGGTGGAGGGAAAGCCAAGGGAGGATGAATGAGACAGAAGCAGATTAAAAAAGGGAAAAAAAGAGGCTCTTCATATTGCCAGTGACATCAGAAAGGACTAAAATGTGTTGGAGTTGCAATCCAGGTAGGCATACTTTACTATTGATAGCTTTAGAGCAGAGCTGGTTTGGTGTGATTGATATACCGGAGCACCGGCCTTAGCATTTGATCAATATCAGAGCCACTGCTTTTTATCCAGTGCAGCTACTGCACAGATATACTGTAGTTGGAGTTGTTTTACTCTGACCTCCAGCCCTTTCCAACCTTATCTGTTTAAGCAGCCCAGGGAACTTTTAATGCCCCGTCTTTACAAAGATGACTTTATTAGCCGCAGAGGGAAAGTGGAATTTTTCATAGATGCGCCTGCTTTCTACAGCGAGACGATGTTGAACCATCTGGTATCCAGCAGTCAGTGCCAAAACAGCATTCTCGTCATTATTGGTGAGCCTTTCTGTTTCAAGAAGGTTGTGTTTTTGGTGTTGTTTGTCTGTTTGTCAGCAGGATTACTGGAAAACTACTGGCCCAAGTTTTATGAAACTTGGTGGAAGAATGTAGCATGGGCCAGGGATGGATACACAAATTATTTTTTACTTTTGTCATCATTACAAGGTAAGGGATTTGGCCTTGGTGGACGTCTGCACTCTCCTAGTGGCCTTCTAGTTTTTGTAGGAAATGGCAATAACTGCAGAGTCCTTCATAAATAGAAACCTTCTCTCACGTCATGTTAACACTGACATACAAATAGCATTTGTACCAAGGGCACAGTTTTCATTCGAACATCAGGGGAGACACGTGAAATGGAGGGTTTGGGAGTCCTTTTTAGCTTCAAACAATTAGTTTCCTGCATTCTGGTGATTTTTTTATGTACCAATTTATGCATTCACCGCATCATTTTATGCTGTTAATGTCTTTAAATTTGTCAAAAAAGTCCTCTGCGACATGTTTTATTCACACCTATGGTCCGTCGTATCACAGCCACCTGTAGTGTTCAAATACAAATGAATAAACACGGCACTGAAATAATCAAATGAATAAATACAAAGTAAAAAGTGGCATCATGAAATGAAATGGGCAATGGAGAAAAGGGCCCTGTGAAGTAAAAACAGGCTTTGGTAAAAAGGACCTTTGAAATTAAAAATGACCCGCAATGACCGAAATAACATTTCATCATAATAAGCAGAGTTTTTAGAATTAAATTAAGTCTCTGTCTTACAGCGTTTGCAGAGCAGCCATGATGAGTGGTGTTTAAATAATACTGAAAGATGATTGATATTGATTTGATGCTCCAGAGTGCCACCAATGTAAAAATCACCTCCAGAATAACTCCTCACGGGCACATAAGCAGCTGCAACTCCTACTTCTGCATTAATGAATTTTAGATGAAACTCTCAGACACAACAAAATGTCTAAACCAAATGTTAACCAGCATATTTGAAAGAAAATATGAAAAAATAAACCATCTACTGTTGTTGTTGTTGGTTTTTTTGTTGGAAGCAGGTGACACCTTCTCAAAGGCCCTCACTCCTCTGCATGCCCACATTCAGCGGCTGCAGTGGGAGCACTTACCGCATGAGAGAGCCAGTCTGAACAGCCGAGGAACAATTGCATTAATTTAGTGTACTCAACCACCTCTGCGGATAGTTTGTTTATATTGGATTACCCCATTGTTACCTTGCCCGAACCGGCGGTTCTCGCTAACAAGCCCGCCGAGTCTTTCACTGGAGGGCTTTAGATTATTTTTGAGTTTTGTTTTGCTGTTGTCAAGCTAACTGAGTGAGTGGCGCTAATTGGCATTCATCTCTATGTCCTTTTTTTGTTGTTTGTGTGCACATCAACAACAGTACATATATTACACTGTGCATGCATTAACACCAACATTGATGTGTCAGTGAGTTGAATCTTGGCGGTTATTTCCTTCCCTGAAATAAGCCGCACCTTTCCTTTAACCTTTTTATTACTGTTCTACTTTCCGTAGCTCCCCGGCTTCCCCTCAGACGGTCATCCATCTAAAGCAGTGAACCCCGGTTTAATTAATTATGTATATGCAAATGTATGCTCATAGTGCCAGGATCTCCATTTTCATTTTCTTGGCTTTTTTCCCCTTCTCCGACTCTTCTTCCTTTTTTTTCTTCTTCTTCTGTGGCAGCTCCAGGTGGATTTATTGTAAATTCAATTTGCGTTAAGGTTCTAATTTGCTGACACTGTGCATGAATACATTTTTTAAACTGTTATGCACCTCAGCACCCATAACTGCTAACCCCTCCACTTCCCCCCGCTGAACTATGGGTGCATTTGGTGGGAGAAGATGGGGTGCAGCGCGTCGTAATGGAATTCTTCCTAAGCTTCTAATTGGAGCAGAATAGGATGGCTTATTTCGAATCAGGAAAATGAACTGCTTGTTATCAGCCGGTTGGCGGAGAGATAAGGGAATTACAGTTTGTGTGTTGAGGGAGTTGTTATTTTTATGTGTGTAGTGAGTGGAACATATAGCTGTGTTTGTGTGTGTGTGTGTGTGTGTGTGTGTGTGACTTAGTATGCCTGCGTGGTTATATAACTAAGAAAGTAGCTCAAAATGACCAGATTGGGCTCATGTTCATCTCTTATTTAATTAGTCTCAGAGTTGAAAGTGTTCCTGACCTAAATACAAGCACTCCCTATTTGCAGTAATTTAAAATATGCATTATTTTTATTTATTTATTTTACAATGGAAATCAAATCCAAATCATAGTCTATTTTATTCCATTGTATTCGACTTGCTGTCGCTTGACTGTTTTGGAGCAGTTTGCATTCAGACCCGCTTTTAATAATTCATTAACTGACGGCTCGCAACTTGACTGGTACAATTAATGACTCACTTGCCTCTCTAGATTTACAGTATGAATAAGTCACCGTGTGGTTTGCAGGTAATTTGAGTTGAAATGTCAGGAGAACCTCCTCTCAAAGGTAAGATAGTTTTAAAAAGCTCTTTTGAGACTGTTAGTCATCTGTAGTCTGGAGAACAAATTGGAAATGATTGACTTGTGGCTGAGGCTGTGTGTGTCGGCTATTTGCCGGCATCCTTTTTTTTTCCCTCCAAGTCGTGTTCTGCATTTTTCCCCTTGTTATTGATCACTCTCAGTTTTGGCTTGGGGAGGGAGGAGACAGCAGCGTTCCTCCACACGAGACGTGCCAACAGCTTATTTTCTTGTAGACTAGAAGTTCGCACTTTCTTCCCTGGATACCACCCATCACCATATGGGCAATCCAAACCAGCCGATAGGAGGACTACCACACACTGTATAAGATAACGGGCGTAGCTACCCTGACATCCCACTGGTTTTTGGACTGCCATATTGAAGCCTCCAGTTCAGCATTTCAACTGTCGCCATCTTAGTTTCTTGGAGCCAGAAGTGACCATATCGGAGACCGTGATAAGGCCTTGATAACACTGTTACTCAGGGGTCGCGTTAACCGGATATTCTTGGTCATTGACCTTTTTTTACAACAATGACCTGAAAATCTGAAGGCCGTCGGTCATTTTGACCGGTTGCAATTACCACCCCTGCCCACTTGGCGGCAGAGTGCACAGTCAGTGGTTTAAGTGGCTGCCGTTTTCACACTGCAGAGAAAAAGTCATTCATCTGCTTCATGTAGTGTTGTTGACATAACAGCCTGGACACACCAGATGCAGTAGTGCCGCAGAAGTCCTGCAAGTATACTCGCAGGCGCTTGACACAGGCAGCGCATTTCTCCTGCGCTCTCCGCGCCGGTTAAACATCGACTCCACTCGTCTGTTCCCGTCAGTACTCATGAAAAAAAATGTGTTCGGTTATGCACTGTTGTGTTATTTTAAATTATAAACATGGTATTTTCTCCTCACGTTCCTCAGTGCGTGCTGCTGCTATTTTATTTTGAAAATTGGCTGGATTCTCTCGTCTTTTCTGTGTCCGACTTCCTGTTTGGTACGATCCGCTCTATCCAGCTTGACAGAAGCGCTCGCGGATCGCGTGAAAAATAGACCAGACGCCGAACTGAAGTGCTGCGGTGTGTGGATGTCTGTTCATCTTTTTGTTCATGTCCTTATTAATGCACACTTTATAACTTACTTGTTGGATTTATTAAAAACGAACGAATGAAAACTAAATGTCTTTGAATATCTTTATTATCATTTAAAAACGAAAATTAAAATGACCGGTAAAAATAGATTATGACCAGATTTTTATGACCCTGTCGGTCAAAATGACCAGCGATGAAAAAGTCTAGCGCAACATCTGCTTCTACTGTATAAAGTTGGGCATTTTAACATGGGGGTCTATGGGGATTGACTCGCTCTTGGAGCCAGCCTCAAGTGGCCATTAGATGAACTGCAGTTTTTGGCTTCATTTCTCGAGCTCGAGCCAGACCTATCTCCATATTTGGTTTTGTGCTTGAATTATTGTGTGGAGTTATCATGGGTCCAGCCAGACCTGTCTCCGGTGCTGTCGAGAAAAGGAACACTTTTGAACAAATAACTTTAGGCTTTTAATTGAAATTATCTCAAAGCTCAGGTTGACTTTTTCTCTTGGCTTGTTTTACAGAGAACTAATATTTTCTCTCTCAATAGCAGATGACTTCTACGTGGATTTATTGAGCAAGATGTGAAGCTTTGTAGTCAAAAATGAACCTTGGCTATTTGTTTTTTAATTGCAGTTTGATCCATTTTATGATGTACTGTTCTGATGAATAATAAAACCTGACCCTGGTCCAATTTTTACGGGAAAAACAAAGCAAGGAAAAAGATTACTTTTAATACTGTGTTTGTTACGTATGACAGTCAGGGTTTAACTCCCCCTTTGCGCTGTGAGACCGTGCTGTCCCATCCTAAAAAATCCAATCAAGCAATGGACGTGCCGGCAAGACAGAGCCAGAAATACCACCTCCTGTGCAGAAATGTGAAATAAACAGGCATCGGCATTTTCAGGAAACATCTCAGCCAGCTGTCCTCACTTCCCCATGTCACTGGCTGAACACTGTCACAGAGAATGAGTGCAGTGCATCATATTATCTAGTTTGTAATTGAATTGTAGTGGGAGGTAGGTTGGTAATCAGTGTACAGCAGGTAGTTTTCGTTCCAGTGTTTGACAGTAATGTCCTCTAATGGGAAGCTCTGGCTCTACTCTTGTTCCAGGCCACTAGGTTTCCCTGGATCCCTGACTGCCTGTGTGACTGGAGTGTATGTGTGTGTGTATATTGGATGTAGGTACGCAGCCGTGTTTGTGTGCCTGGCAGAAACACCTCGTTCGGCATCTCCCCTGCCATACCTCTGAAATCCTTTCAATATTACTGAAATGTTTTTTTTTAAATACACTCGACCTTGAAAACATATCTATGAAGAAACTGAGTCACTGTCCACTTCTGCTGAATTACCGGCAATTGCCAATGGCGAAGTGATTTACAGCGCGGACGCCCTTACTTGTGTGGCTTTTGGGGACCTCGCTGTCCTTGCTGATCTGCAGCTTGAATCATTTCTCCATCATAATTTTCTTCCTCTCTCTTTGAACTGCCGGCACAACCTCCCCTCACCCTCCCACTCCTCTGTGCAAGAACTGAATAGCTCAGAGATAGAGGAAGGGTGAAACGGAGACAGGGGAGGCGGGAGAGACAGAAGCACAAAGGGAAAAAAAGAGAAAGAGATGATGCTCTTGTAGTTAACACTGTGGGAAAAAATGAGAGACAAAAAATAAGGTCAGAGTTGACGTATGAGAGCTGACACCAGCGCCCATCAGGACGGCGCCCGCTGCTTGCTTTGTTACATATTCTTGCCATCTTATCATTTCACAGACGGCTGGCGCAGAGGCTGATGTGACAATGCTCTCTATCCATCTGGGCACGCTCTATTTTCACCAACGCTCATTTCGCGGGGGCACCGGAGCACAGCGCCCAAATGGTGTGTCGGTGTCTGTAGTGGACCCGGCGAGGGTCTGAGTCACCGGCTTAGCGCACCCACACCGCCATGATACAGCACAGAATAACAGGCTGACAGGGCTGCCAGCGGAGGCAGCGCGGATCGCGTGGCCCGCTCCCTGTGTGTGTGTGCGTGTGTGTTCTCACTGTGTATTTTGTACCTGTGTGGGTGGGTGAGAGTGTGTGGAAAGAACGTCTTATCCACACTCTTGTCCTATGTGCGCAGTCATGTCTGCAATGCAGCACTCGGGTGTTTTTTCAGGAGTCAGTATTGTTTATGTTGTGCGTCTCGATGCCTCCCAAGGCTGTTTGTTAGATGAGAGGATTACTGGCGCTGTGGGGAACAGAAGGATGATTTTCTGATTATATAGTGCTCTCTCTGGAGTAGACACCCCAGCCATAACAGGATCACTTTTGCATCTGCTCCTTGTCAAATGTTCCCCTGAAATCGGCACGAACTGAGAGCAAACATATGGATACAAGTCAATTATTATAGTTTGATTGCCCAGGAGAATCAAAATGCTGTTTGGGAGATATAATCACCCCTTTAAAGTCGGAGCGTAAGTCATTCCAGATTCTCACGCTGAGATGATCCAATAGGAAGATAAGACACTTTGTCAGATTTGGATATAAAGCGGGATGATGGGTTTTTCCCTCGCAAACGTAAAATGAGTGCTATTGAGCATGGAAGGGAAAACAGGCCTAATCACCTATACAGAGGCTGATTTACATACTGCTTTGAAGAGAAACGTGCTTCCTGTTTCTGTGCAGTTCTGCTTCATATGCAGGTCGGGACTACTAACTGCACTGCATCCTCATTATGCAGTGAATTAAATAAAATTAGGCTACAGTTTTTATTAGTGAGAATAACATTTAGAGGGGCAGCCTGGTGCATTGTTAGCACTGTCGCCTCACAGGAAGAGGATTCCAGGTTTGCATGTTCTCCCTGTGTCAGCGTGGGCTTCCTGCCACAGTCCAGAGACATGCATGCACAGTAGGTTAACTGGGGACTCTGAATTGCCCGTAGGTGTGAATGTGAGCATGAATGGCTGTCTGTCGCTATGAGTCAACCCTGTGATAGTCTGGCGACCTGTCCAGGGATTGGCTCCAGCCCTTGTCACTCAATAACCACTCCATAAAAGTGCATTTTCTGTTTCAGTAATCCTTTCACATGTTGTGTTTTACATTTCTCTTTTTAAATTAACAGAAGATTTGGCTGGTTAGCATGAGCAGCATGAGCAAATGATAAAATGGGACGATTGGTATCTGTTGCTGGTGCACCGGTGTGGACATATCCTGCCTTTATAAACTGTGACCGTAAGGAACAGCTTCTACTCTACCTGTGTGTGAGTGTTGATGTTCCCCTGCGCCTCTTCCCTTCTTCTCCTCCCTGCAAGGGTCCACCCCAGTAAAGTTAGCCTCGTCCCCCTTCCCATCAGCTACCTCTGTGTGCTCCCTGTCCCCGTCAGCATTTAACCCGTGATTGGAGACAGCAGGCGCCGCTCTCTCCGGAGGCCGTGTCCAATCAGAGGAGCCGAATCTGATACGGAAGGGAGAAGCCAGCAAGATTGCGGGCAATGTTTATTTTGCGATAGGAAGAAAAGCAGTTTGCCCCCTTCTCTCGTTTTTTTTCTTCCCCCAATCACATATGAGTATTTGCATATAAATGACAGCCCAGTGGCTGTCAAGGAAGAGAGGGAGTTGGGGAGAGAGACAAACGACAAATGAAGATGAAGTGTCATGAGAGTAAAGAGCAGGCGAGACAGGGAGAGAGAGAGAGAGAGAGAGAGAGAGAGAGAGAGAGATGTTTTATCTGCTTGTGAGGAACTCGGAGGATGGGAGGTAAATGTCACTGCAATCATGAAATCAGCTGGGCAGCTGGAGTCACCCTGCAAAAATATCAATCTTTTCATCTGAATTAAATCTTTTTACTTGCAATCTTCTAAAACAAGACAAAATTATGCTAATGTAGGCTTACTCTCTTTTGGGAAATACACTCATTCGCCGTCTCTCCATGTGTGAAATGAGAGGATCAATACCCCCTTCGTGTCTGTGTGTTATAGGAAAACTATGGTTTATTATTTCTGTGGCTCGGGCCGTCTGTCCAAGAGGTGATGATAACACTGAACTCACTAAAGTTACAGCTCCTGAAAGCGACGGCTCTTGCCCTTCTTTCTTGTGGCCATGTCTGCTACTGATTTGCATTTTGTAACATCTATGTATGAAAACACACTCGTTCCATCTGTGTAGTTTCTGCTTTGTGCACGTCTACGAACTATATCATAGTTCTACCATCATGAGACGAACAAAAAAAACTGCACAGTGATCTTGCTTGACTTGCCAATATTGTGTTGCAGGCCCCATGTAGCATATTTTATTTAGTATGTTTGTTAGTATATTTTGAAAGACAAGCCGCAGGCTGTTTAAAACCGGTCCGTGGGCCATGATTGGCCCTCGGGCCAGACTTCGGACGTGCCTGTACTAACTGATCGAGGCAGTGGAAGACCAGCAACCTTTGCTTTCAGGCTTACACCTGCTTTTATGCTATGCCAAGCTAACTAGGGCTGCAACTAACGATTATTTTCATTGTCGACTAATCTGTCGATTATTTCTTCGATTAGTCGACTAATCATCTAATGTCTTGTTTCGTACTCACGCCAAAGGGTTTTAGTTCACCGTCATGGGAGAGTGTGTAAAGCTGCCAATATTTGACCGTAAGAAGCTGCAGTAAGAGTATTTTGGGGAACTTTTATAGTACTTTTCTATCAAAAATGACTCAAACTGATTCGTCGACTACTAAAGTAGTCATCAGTTATTTTAATAGTCGATTAGTCATCGATTAGTTGACTAATCATTGCAGCCCTAAAGCCAACACGTCCATGTTCTGTGCCGTAGATAATGTGCAAACATTTGGGCGAGCGAGCATACATCCCAAAGCATTGGACTATTCCTTTAACAGTCTCCCTCCCCTGCACTGCCTGCCTGTGTATTTATAGAGCAGTGTTCTCTCCCAGGTGGTTATAGAGTCTCCTTTATGTTACCATATGGCCCATAACTCTGGTCATTTTAGCATTTGCAGTTCCTTATTGTTGCAGTGCCATTACACCAACAGCAGACAGCTCTTAATATCCCCCCTACAAATTTGGAAATAGATAATTTCCTGTTTGAGTCTTGCTCATTGTTCCAGTGGTCCTATGATGTGTGTGTGTGTGTGTGTGTGTGTGTGTGGATGTGTACATTGTGTGAGAACATACTCTCACATGCAGAGGCCGTGGCTGATTGCTTTATTGGCTGATGACTCATTCTCTTTTTCAACCTGCTGGAGGTACTTCAATCATGCAGGTAATCTCCTCCTGTACGCCAGCAGCCGAGAGGTTACCTTTCCCACACATCAGAGCTATTTTCCTCTTAATTGAGACCCACTCTGCTGCGACAGCGTTTTCACAAGGAGGAAAATGGCAGGTCAAGATTTCGAGACATCTTTCTCCTCCCCTGCCTCCCCTCCCGTGGCAAAAAAAAACGTGGCTGTGAAGTTGATAAGTTCCTTTCGGGACCCTGGAGCCAGGCCAGCTAAGACACTACACTTCATGAGGGCAAGCAAAGGTTGATGTCGTGTCACCTCATACAGCGTGTGTGTGTAAATGTGCGTACACATGCTTGTGTGTTTATCCAATCAGCCTGGGCCTAATGTATGCGTGCCTTTCTGATTGAATTACGCCGGGGCCTTTATGGAGAAAAATGGTGGTGAACCATCTCCTTGAGTGCTTATGAGAGAACAGACACTTTGTGGGAGTCTCCGTGGTGACCTGACTCAATCTGCATACGATTACCCCTCAGCAGACCTGTAACCCAATTTATGAGCTGATCACCTCCTCTCCAGAGGGAGCACATGCTCGTTCTCAAGTGACAGTAAAATGGAGCAGGAACACGATGACATAACATTTGTTTAGCTTTACTGTGGTGCCCTTTAAACTAGAAATGCATCATAGTTGGGTTTTTTAATGCATGTTTACTGGCATCTCAGTCACATCTGCGTTACGTCGTTTTAGCAGTCGCTTGCACACAAGATTTATTTTTTAATATATTTTCACAAACCTTGCCCTATATATCTGATATGAAGAAGCTCCACTAAAAGAGGAGAGCTAGTTTCTATTAAACTTTATGCATTTTAATGCATTTTTAATTCAGAAAAACAACTTCAGTAGATAAAATGACTTGAGGCCACTTTCCAGTGTGATCCTTTTAAGATTGAGGGTCAAATAAAAATAATGAATATTGAATAACGGCATATATTTCTGTTTTGAAAGTATAATTAGCTTTAAGACTCAAAAGACCTTCTTTGTAAAAGTCTTCTTTCCACTTAACCTTGATTCTAATGTACTTTGGTTCCTTCTTGCAAGTAAATTTTGTGATGAATTTTACAAATACATACTAATATGAAAAATGCAGCACGTGACCTTTGGCATCAGAACCAAGTTTTTATGCCTCCGCAGTGGTGATAGCTGTGGCTGGAGGTATTGTGTTTTCCGGTTATCCGTCTGCACCATTCTCATGAGCGCAATGTCTCAAGAACACCTGAGGGAATTCCTTCTAATTGGCACAAACATCCACTTGGACTCAGTGACGAACTCACTAGACTTTGGTGGTCAAAGGTCAAGGTCACTGTAACCTAGTGTCAGTCTCATTCTCATGAGCGCAATATCTCAAGAATGCCTCAGAGGAATTTCTTCAATTTTGGCACAAACATCCACCTGAACGTAAAGATGAACTGATCAAATATTGGTGGTCAAAGGTTAAGGTCACTGTGACCTAGTGTCAGTCTCATTCTCATGAGCACAGTATCTCAAGAATGCCTTGGAGGATTTTTTTAAATTTTGGCACAAGCGTTCACCTGAACGTAAAGATGATCTGATAAAAATATTGGTGGTCAAAGATTAAGGTCACCGTGACCTAGTGTCAAGTCTCATTCTCATGAGCGCAGTATCTCAAGAATGCCCTAGAGGAATTTCTTAAATTTTGGGCCAAGCGTCCACCTGAACGTAAAGATGAACTGATAAAAATTTGGTGGTCAAAGGTCAAGGTCAGAGTGACATCATAATTAGGGATGGGCAAACGATCAAAATTCATTATTCGATCATCAAAAAAAAATAACGATCAATTATCGATTAATTGATAAGCGAGTATTTCAAAAGAGAGAAAACAAAAGAGTGCCGTCCAGACTGTCGCCGCAAGAGAGCGCAGCTGGCCCAGTTTTGAGCTTCAACCCCCCAGGCCAAAGAGGAATTGTGGCGCTCATGCATTTACAACCGTTGCCAGCCAGGGGTTACAGGCCAGATACTGAATCGGTGACAATAATCTTGGGTGTCCAGCTTGACACTGTGCTGATTGTATAGCCGGGGGGAAATGTGTGCGAGGCATCCATGTTTTAGAATATGTAGCTTCTTTGCATCCATATTTGAAGCATTGTCTACAGTGATGGCTACTTATGAATCTAGACTGACATGGATGTAAATAACTGCAACTTGACCGGTTCGCAGAGGCATACAATCGTGAGGTGGTAATTCTAGTTTTTATGTTTTCTTTCTTCTTCCTATAAATCACTTGGTTTGGTTTTGGTTACAAGCAAAAAAGCCTTTCTATAAATGAGGCTCTGGTCTTTTACACAGTTGGACAAACGAGACAAACATGACAAACATAAAAACAAGGCAGGCCTGACAAATGGCCCTGTCTTTGTTTAATGGCGTGGTTAAATCTGGATATGGCGAGAAGACCCCATTTCGATGTAGTGTCAGTGAATGTGACTCTATTAAATTCTGATTTCCATGCCGAGCGACATGCAAACATTTGTTCTGTGATCATTTGGCAAAACAACTGACAGTTACCATTTTTTCCAGCTGACAAACATAATTGTTTGGATCCAGGACTCACTCGGGGACAGTGACCAAGGAATTACCCCTTCTTACTTCTGGGTCATGTGTAGTATAGCGGCAAAGACGCTGCTTATGCTTCATGGTCCCAGTTGCCACAGAACTGCTAGAGTTGTTATTATCACTCAGCAGATTGGCCAATTCCCTCACCAATTGTGATCCAGCAGAATGGAAATCTGGTGAGCAGGGAAATGTTAATCGAGTTCAATTAGGCTTTGTACCATGTTTGTTTCCTGCCAACAGATAAAGCAGAATCCCCACCCTCACTTACTGAAATGAACGATAACCCTCTGTCAAAAGTCTGAAACGGGCAATTTGAGGATAGGTGGAAGATAACAGATACTGGCGCTGGCAAGCTCCTTGTGGCGGTATTAGAGATAAATACAGCAAGCCCTTTGAAACAGTTGGGCTGGAGTTCACCCTTAAAGGGAAATTAATTTGGGTTTTTTGTTATTTTTTTCTTTAACTTCTCAGCGAAAGTGGGGATATTTTCAAAATCCTGTGCAGCAATCGAACGCCTTAGGGTGGTTTAAAAAGCATCCTTTATCTGGCAGCAATTTCACTGTTGAAAAGACTGTTACATATGGAGTACGCTTTCATTAGTGATCAACTACTTCACTTTTTATCACTCTTTCATTTGTCTTTTTATCAGATGTATACTAATAAGTGTGTAATTTAATTATTTTGCTCAAAGATTTTAACATCCACATTTAACTGTGTCAATTTATGTTTTACAAACCAGCTATGCAGATGCATTTGTACTATTTTGCGTAACAATTACGTACTGTAATGCGGAAATCTGGTACTCGGGCAACATCAGAATAACTCCTTCCCGTTCTGAGACAAACATTTCCTTCAGTTAGAGGGAAAATGTTCAGCTGTAGAAATAAAAAAAGAGTGGACTGAGTGTTTATTTGCCGTGCTGATGGGAAAGGCAATGACTGAGCCAGGCTGTCTGATGTTTGGCAGTGATGCATTTACTGTGTTTTTTTTCCAGTACCAAATCCAGTCTGTGCAGCCAAACTGAAAGCACTTCTAAGTAAATGTGTCTTTTCCTTTTCTGTCTGGGCAGGCGTAATATGTTAAGGGTGCAAAGACTGGTTTAGTGGTCAGCTAGTGGGGCGTATTGGCACGCTTGGTGGCATTCAATTATTCAGATCCCTTAGTTAAGTAGATGCACCTGTACTACGACGTACAGACTCCATTACAAGTAAAAGTAGAACTGCCATTTTATGAGTCTTACATCATTACACATTATTCTATTAAAAAACGGTGTTGTATTAATTTGTAAGCAGCATTTTAACCCTTTAAAAACAAACCTCCCATGGATAGATTTTAAAGCTATGAAGCATTTTAAAGTATTCCAAGAAATGACATTACAATAAGCAAAAATACCAATCAGGCACTTTTGGTTGACGTTGTGGTTGTTGTAGGTGGTAATTGTAACAACTGCATGTATTTCTAGGTAGTTTAATCTTCTTAATCTTTTCTAATCAGTAACCCAGGACCCCTTGGTCAATTAGTTTTGGTAATCTGACTATTGATTCTTTATTTTCTGGGAATTTTGCACCATTAAAACAGTGTCAACAAAGGCGGATTGAGCTTCATTAGGTACATTTGTGGTTATGTCTTGTATCTTAAAGAGTTTTATTACGCTATATAGTGTGCTCCTATGGTAAATATTCCTATATAAACTTGTTTCCAATGCACACAGACACACTAATCTTGTTTTCTGTTTGAGCCGCTGCCTGCTTATATGACCTTCTACCCTCCCCTGCTGTTTTTATTAGTCGTGTGAGTAAAACACTTCAGACTCTCAATTAGGGCACATGATTAGAAGTGAAACCATCTCAGCTGTGGTTGTCTTACCTTAAGCTTTCAAGTTATTATCGTCCACAAACTAATTAGCAATTGATAAGCGAGGGTAGACCCTTTGTTGCCATGGCAACAGTCAGACTTAATCACAATGAATAGATTGTGGTGTTGGGTCGCTCTCAGAGCACGTGCTGCCTTCTCCAGCATTTGCATGTGCTTGATTTTGTTTCCAGTTATTCACTCTTCATTCTTGTTGTACGATTTAGATTGTGTTTTTTTGTTTTTTGCGTGGTCTTGCTCCTGGGTGGACCCACTTAATTGTGGAAATCAAAAAGAGGGTTAGAGGGTGATGTCAGAGCGTTGCATCTGAACGCAGTGTTCTCATGAAATGACGACTTATTGTTGCTGATTTAGGATCATGTCAGATCAGAAAAGGTGCTGCAGATTTGGCACTGCTGCTACAGCAGGTAAAATGAGCTGTCAAATTTGCCTGACAGTGAAATTACAACGCTAATGGCTTATTCATTACATTTAAAGGAAACATTCCCCCTCAAATAGCTGCATATTGTACATTTTGATTCTTTGGTGTTAAGTGAATCCAGCGAGCAGTTAATAATAAAGTGTTGTTTTTTTCCTTTTTTTCTTATCTGCTTTAACTGATTTTCGTCATTTCCCAGAAAGCCTTTAACAACCTGGAGAGAACATAGATGAAGTGAGCTATTGCTAAAACAATTAGGGATTGATTGATGAAGAGAAGATTAATCACCGGCTATTTTGATAATCAATTAATTGTTGAAGTCATTTATCAGGCAACACTGCCGAACGTTTGCTGGTTTCAGCTTCCAAAATGTGTAGGGTTGCTGCTTTATATTGCTGTGAACAACATATCCTTAGGTTTTAGACTGTGGGCCCTGGACATATCAAGCATGGACAAATAGAGCCCCAGCCCAGTTGCCAGTAGAAAATGTTGGTATGGAACATTTCTGCAAACCCCAATTATGTTACATTCGTAGGTTTCCTAAGTATCACATTGACATTTCTAAAGCGATGCAGTATATGAGCCGATTTTGCCATTCAGAGGTAGAGAGAATGGTGGATGGTGTGACACCTAGGCGAGACCTTTGAAAGCTGAAGACCACTGCAGACTACTGTTCAAGATCAACAAACAGAACTGGTATAGTAGCCCCCAAATGTGGGTGTTTCTTAAAGACCCATGGCTGTTTCTCCACCAGGGATAGTGTCATAAAAAATCAGTGTCATTTTTTAGCATCCTGATGCTTTTGTTTCTGTGGCCTTTAAGCCCACAAACATGGGTGTCTTTTAGCTACACATGGCTGTGCCTCCCCCTGGGATACTACCACAAGAACCAGGTGTTTTTTAGCTCCTTTTGCTATTTTTTGCTGGGGATTTTTAGCCCTCAAACGTGGGTGTTTTTTAGCGACCCATGGCTGTGTCTCCTCGAGGGAAAGTACCATGGGAACCAGTTGTTTTTAGCTCCTGTTGCTGTTTTTCTTGCGTCTTTTTAGCCCTCAAACTTGGATGTTTTTTAGGAACCAGTCAGTGTGTTTCCTGCAGCTTTTCAGTCCCCAAACATGGGAGTTTTTTAGCAAATCTTGACTGTTTCTCGACGGGGATAGTGCCATAAAAATGGTTATTTTTTTGCAGAGACATTGCTGCGTTTCCTGCCGGGATTGTGCCTTCGAAACCAAGAATTTAAAGCCAAAACATGATCTTTTCCGAACCATGACCAAGTGGTGATACCTAAACCGTTAACCAAAGTGTTATAGAAACATGAAGAAAGTTTCAACAGGTCTGCCACATTATATCATACAAATGTAACGTATCCATGGTTTGCAAAAAATGTGCAAAGCCAACATTTTTCCAGGCGCTTGGGCTGTGCCTCCCACTCTCAGTACCCTGTGCACAGTTTGTCTATGCTGGCCTCACATATGCTGTGTGGCAATTTGTATAATGCTAATTAATTTAGTAATATTCATAATGTGCACTCTGCTCTGCTTTGCTCTTTAACTCTGATAAATTGACACCAAAATCTGTTAGTTTAAGTTTTTGGTAACTGATGGATCTTCTGCTATTAGACTCCACTGCAGCTCCCCTCGAAGTATCTCTATGAGACTTTTATGTGGTCCTCATATTTTCCCTGTTGAAGTGATTTAGAGTATGCTTCTTCCTTTTTCATCCTTTCTCCAGCACCTAAAGCACCCACCAGCTTTGTTGCTGTCGCTCCCAGCATGACCCTTACAGTACCACACAATGCAACACAATAACATAAATCAGCATGCTTTAATCAATTCCCCGCCAACACCCCTCCCCCGGTTACCCCCAACGACTGCCGCACGCACTGCACCTCGCTGATTGGCGGCCCAGTTGCTTCTTTGGTAAATAAAACATTTATAGAGGCTCAATTAGCGAAGCCTGTTGAGTCTGCGGCAGCTGTGCTCGCCAGCTGTTTTTAAAGGAAGAGCGATGCAGCGAGGTGAGGCGAGGGAAAAGAGGATGTCAGGAGCAGGAAGGGAAAAAATGGATAAGGTAAGATGAAGCAGGCAGAGAGCTTGTTTTTGATTCAGTGTGGGTGCAGTTGGTTTTGCAAATACAAAACCAAGTGAAAGAGGAGAGAGAAATAAACTTTTTGCCAAACATTTACCTGGTTAAAAAATGGCGACAGACCACCATGGCTAACTCACTAATCTTGCTTCATCACACAGGCCACAGCTCACCTGAAGGTTTTTCTTTTTGTTTTCATATTTCTAGATGAACCTCATTTTCAATAACCACCCAAATGTGCTGCTTGCTTGATACACACTGTTGCTTACTGCACCTTCATCATTTTACACAACTTGCTATGTGTGAAACTGTCAATCAGCAGCTCAGGAGTTGCTTTTGTCTTTGTGAGTTTTCACTGGTGTGTCAGAACTTGGAAAAGATGCAGTGTCAGTTTCATGTTTGGTGTTTCTCATGATGCTTATATACACCCAAAGATGGGAAATAAGTCTGAGGATCAAAACACAGCCCTTTGCCTGCTGTGTATGAATAATGCAGTTATTATTCAATCCTTGCAACTTAACTTTTTGACTGACGGTTGGTGGGCTTTATTGGATGTCTTGTCAGTAAGACCCCTGTTGCTCTGCCTTGGCATGTGCAGTGGCGCAATATGAGACAAGCTATTTTTATGACTCTGCGCTGGCAATAGCCATGGTCAGAGGCGGGAAACTTTCAGGTTGTCCGTCCATCCCCCCTCAATGCAATATTCCGGAAATGTATTGAGGGAATCTCTTTAAATTTGGCACAAACGTCCCCCTGGAATCACGGATAAAGTGATTTTGGTTGTCAGAGGTCAAGGTCCATCCGTCCCTCGTACACAAGATATTTCAGGAACGCCTTCAGGGAATTTCTTCAAATTTGGCACAAACATCCATGAAGACTCAAAGGTGGGGCAAGACATTTTAGTGGTCGAAGGTCATTGTGACCTCTTTTTGGTCTCCTTCTCGTGAGCACATTGGCAATAGCCATAGTGAGAGGCATGTTTTTGATTGTCCATCTGTCCCTCGTAAACAAAATATTTCAGGAACACCTTCAGGGAATTTCTTCAAATTTGGCACAAACATCCATTAAGACGCAAAGGTGGAGCAATTACTTTTTGGTAGTCAAAGGTCTCTGTGACCTCATGTTGGTCCCATTCTCATGAACACATTGGCAGTAGCCATGGTGAGAGGCATGTTTTTGATTGTCCATCCGTCCCTCATACACAAGATATTTCAGGAATGCCTTCAGGGAATTTCTTTCAATTTGGCACAAACGTCCATTTAGACATTTTGGTGGTCAAAGCTCACTGTGACCTCACAAAACATGTTTTTGGCCATAACTCAAGAATTTATACACTGCCTTTGACAAAATTTTCATACAGAAGACATTTAATATCCAGAAGGTCAAACGTCAACTTCACCGTGTCGTCATAATGTCTGGCCATTATTCAAGAACATAACTTGACCTTGAAATTGTGCTGATAGTGTAACTCTTCCTTGCTGCTGGGTTTAAGCTGTATGTGAAGCATTTTACATTTTAAAGTGTGTTTGCTTCTTTGCAGAAATGTCAACATTGAAGTACCGTCTACTGTCATGGCTACACCTTTTGTTGTCCACCACAAGCTCATTAGTTTTCCTGATACTGACCTTCAGGTGCTCGACGTTGCACCACATGACAAAGCATGTGACAAAGAGTCTTCTGTACTCCTCTGTAAAAGTAGTGAAGACATAAAATGCACTGAATACCTTTTATTAAACTCCTTTAGAGCCTACAACACATATATTATAGGTCTGGAAAGACATGGATGTGAACTGCAGCTTGACTGGTACAGCCACGAGGCGGTAATTTCAGTTTTCATTTGTATGACTGGAAACAGCCTTTGAGACCTGAGGATAGTCTGAAATCTAATACAGACCTACAGCAGCTTCTGATTTTCTCAGGTTGACTGTAGATGAGTGCCATCACTGCCATTTAAACAGATATTGGAGGCAGCTTATACACAGTTTATTGCCAGTCGACTCAATTTATGTATGAGATGGTGACACATGAGCCAAATATAAACACAGTAATGTTGTAGGTGAAGGCAGGGGCAGACAGAGAACAATGATTGAATGCAGCAATTGATGTAGTTTAGTTCCACATTTTGAAGGATAGCCTATAGTGGTATACACATTTACACATTAGAAGAACGCCTGCTTGCTGCCTGTCTTTATAAATTATCTGTGATTTCATTCCGCACATTTAGGAAGTCAAATGAAGGTGTGCAGCCTCATATGGGTTGTGTGTTCTTGTGAAACACAAAAAGGAGTGTGTCAGTGCTGCATGAAGGAAAAGAGTGTCTTGACTGTATTGTGGACAAAGGACATGAACAGACAGATCGATGCCAGCACTGAAAGTGGTCTCGGTCCTGGTTGCCACATACTGTTTACATGATTACAAATCGCCTCTGCTTGGCTTGGTGATGATGCAAATTGGCCTAGAAATTATTCAAACCCTTTTCTCTTTCCTTCTCTTTCAGTGGAAGGCTGCATGGATTGGTCAGTGGACTACCTGAACTATAAGGTGCTTCTGGGGGAACCTGTACGGATTAAGTGCGCTTTATTCTATGGATATATCCGGGCCAACTACACCCACGCGCAGAGCGCAGGACTTAGCCTTATGTGGTACAAAAGTGCAGGACACGGTGACTTCGAAGAACCCATCAGTTTTGACGGCACAAGGATGAGCAAGGAGGAGGATGCCATATGGTTTCGACCAGCGGAGCTGGACGATGTGGGGTACTATTCCTGCGTACTGAGGTGAGTTCATTAGTTCTTGTACACTAGCACTACCTAGAGACGTACGTTATACTGCTCCCTTTATTTCTATCAAATGTTAATTGCTGTTTTTATTGTTTTTGCTTTGAACTGGAGCAAGCATTCATGAGGAAATCTTTGCACCATTCTGGACTTGTTTTGCCAGCAGTGTGTCAGTAAAATAGTGGGGGTAAATAATATTTTCTGGAACCCTGTGGGCGAGAGCAAAGCTATTTTAAAGTCCTCCCCTGGTGATTTCTAATGAAGTCTCTCATCTCTGGCCAAAAGAGCACTGGTCCTTGGTCCACAGAGCATCATCTAACAGTATGTGGCCCCTTTGCTTCACTTTATATGCTAAATTATTTCTTTATTCTCCTCTGGGGGACAGTAAGCCATTAGGTGCAATTGGTAAATCCATAACTCTTCGGCCCTCACAAGTCCTTCTTTCTGAAAACGTGAAAGAGCAAGGAGAGAGATGAAAGAGAATGGACAGTAATTCAGCACCAGAAGACGGAGGAAAGGGAAAAGGCAGCTGAGATAAAAAGAAAAAAGAGCAGGGGACTTGTACTATCTTCCTCTTCCACTCGCCTGATGGTGGAGGTAGACAATTGTTTGATTTATGAGTTCTATAATGTGGTGCAATTCCTGGCTTCCCAGCTTATATTGGCAGAAGTTTTCATTAACGTGGGGGCCAGTCAGAAAGAAAAGGCCTCTGTTTTGGAGCCCATAAAAAAATTCACAGGATGAGGGGAACTTTGAAACACATCTCCCTGAAAGAGAGGAGCGCAATCTTTTTAGAAGTCAGAAAAATTCACAGAAACATTTGTATTTCAACCTTAAAACAAGCGATTTAGGACATTTGTTTCACTGGCAAAAAACAGGAGAATAATGTACTCTTGAACGGTTGCACTCAGCACAGGTTTCCTTGTGTTTCACAAGCTCAATTGTAAGAGGTTTTGGCCATTACTATTCATCACCATTAGCACTCTCCCCCTTGCTGTGGCGGCCGCCGTGAATAGAAACGGGCAGCACCAATCCAACAATTCTCTATTCAGCGACATTGGCAGCATTTTCTGGAGGTAGACAATCAGTCAGCTCAGAGTTATTGTGTAATCACGCAGAAAGTAGAGCCATGAGATTTGATTTGGAAGAGTAGTGTTGCTTTGTCGCCAGTCTCTGCCATTCAGAACCAAATTAAGGGGCAACACTTATTTGCCCATCACGGAGAGAAATAACAATAGTTCTGAATGCTGAGCACTTTTCCATCGCAGCACTTTTCCATCTCTGCAGGCATTTTTTTTGGACTATTGTTGCCTATCGTCATTTTCAGCAGGTTTTAAGTCAGGACAGGGATGCTCACTTTTAAATGCTTTACTTTATAAATATTTGCCACTCAAATGGAATATAAACAACTCTGACCTTTATTTCTAACGCAGCCTTGTTGCTCCAATCAGCTCCTCTGATGTTCAGTGTTAATCACAGCATCCAGTGCAGCTGGGGGGGTTTCAGACCTTCACAGTATTACAGGAAGCAGACACATGATACACTGATTAGCTCCAGCACAGTAAGACCATGTTATGATGTGAAGATTACGAACTGTGATTCTATGTAGACCACTGGTTCCCAACCTGGGGGTCCTGACCCCCAGTAGGGGTCGCCAAAGTTTCACAGGGGATCAGGAGGGCTTACTGAATTTAACAAGTGTAAGGAAACTTTTTGAAAACATAAACAGTAGGCCTATATTTCAGCATTTTGTTCATTTCTGTGAGAAAATAAACGGTAGGCCTAAAAGAATCCCAGATAAAATTCCTGCAAATATCAGCCTTGTATCAAACGTATGTCTGATGCAGTATTTACTGGATATATTCTGCACAGAATTAATTATAGTTGCTCATTTTACACAAACTTCCTGCAGTTTGGCTTTTGAGTAAATTGTACAGCCAATTACTTGTTCTGTGCTTTTATTGTTATGGATTGAATATATTGATATTAGATTAGTTTAATAGATTATCCATACAATCCCTCAAAGAAAAAGAGAACCACTGGGAACCACTGACCAGTGATACATTTTTAAAAACTACCATATTTACTGTCACTGATCATCAGTGAGTGAGGAAAGATTGCACGTTTTTGACATATTATCTTTGTTAAGCTGATAGTGTCAGTGTGTTAGCAAGCTATTGCCTGTTCATCCAGCAGACATGGAGTCACATTAGTGTTTTTCTGGAGTCATGTTTCAGACCACCTGACGAATTAAAGTCCAATATTCACTCTCCTTTGAGCTCTGTTTTGGTCTCCACCAACTCCCAGGGAAAATATCTGTCTTGTAAATTTGCTATGATCTTCACTATGTAGGTCTGCCTGTCCATGCGCCTTTTTTTATATGCACATTTTCAATTTTTGCATACATTTTTACACTTGGGGGAGGAGGAAAAGTTGCTGTATCGACTGAGTACAATGGAAATGGATTCAGCGAATAACTGTTGACATACAGGTATCATGTAGCGTCATCGCATAGGCCACTGAAAGCTCTCTTCACTGTCTCCGGATGGTTTTTAACACGCTGTACACACACAGTTGTTACAAGAACTCTTTCAAGAGCTAGAGATGCACGAATCCAGCTCCAATTCAGTTTCGATCCCGATCTCGATGCTGTGGCTTTGAGTATCAGCTGATACCCGATACCGATCCGATACCATGGTTGACCTAAAAAGCTATATACCTTTAGTGTGAAATACCTCCACACAGCAGATTCTCTCCTTCGCTCCATGACGTATGACATAGCTCACGTCGCAATAGATTTAAAGAGAAAGGATCGCCTCAGGTATAGGTTGCATTGTCCGATACCTGATCCATCTATTTTGATGATACCGGGGCCGATATTCGATCAAGATATCGGATCGGTGCATCCCTATCAAGAGCACAAATATATCAATTGTTCAGAACTATATTTCTATTATCCATTATTATCCTTCATTTGAGGTGTTACTGGCGCTCTTTTTTACATCGTCTTATAGCGACCTCTTCTTCAGTAGCACCTGACTAGAGAATTGGTACCAACCCAGACCCAACATCTCACATTTCCAGCTTGACAAGTCTCCTTTTGAAGCATGAAACCAGAAGTGAACATTTTAGATTAAATTTCCTGACTGTTAAATCAAGCTCTATTAATTAAACTCCACAAATACAATAAATAAAGGGGGAAATACACATTAATTAGTCACAAGGTGTTTACTGTCAGTTCTGCAACAGCTGAGTTGAAGAAATAAGCCGAATAATGTGCACATGCTTTATTATATAGTAATAACTTATTAACCTTGTAGGTAAAGGGTATTTTCTGCGGACTGGCTCATTAGTCAGCTCTATACAGCGACATACGGTGGCTTTTCGCAGAGGGAAGGGCCTGCTTGAAAGGCTTGGGAGGATTAGGTTATTGGATACTGTGTGTATGTGTGTGTGTCGCATGTTTAGTTCAATGCAGCATTCTGAAGCGCATAGCAATGCGTCAGAATTGACCACGTGGGACCATCAAATTAGAATGATTTATAGTCTTGTATTAGCATTTACTGTGAGTTCTGGAGCCACAATTATAAGGCCAAGGCTCAGTCCAGATGACTGACAGAGCATTCGTTTAAGGAGAACAGAGTTTTGATTGCTTTCTCGCACTGCATATCAACTAAAACTGCACGCATATATGGTCTTAAAGTGCCTCCAAATCACATGTATATCACATTCAAAGGAAGAGGTTAAAGTACCTTTGCAGGATTAACAGCTGAAGGCTCGCTACTAAAGACGAAGCATTTAACCTTACATGGCTACAGAATGACGTTTGCAGCCACATTTGCTTTTGTCACATTGTCCTCATTCTTCACTCGAGCGTTGACAACGTGTTAAAAATTGCAGGAATGGATTCATCCAATTTTACAACCACATAGCAGAGCGTTGAGCTGTTGTGTAGACGTGACTCATTTCAATTCCCAGTCGCCGCAGCCAAATCAGAGGATTGCTCTTCTCTTTTGTCTTAGCAGCGTGGGTCCTATAGATGATCAGCGCTTGCATATGTTAACATATCACATTTGGATTAGGCTCTTGGCAGTGTTTTTTACTTGAGGATCCTCACCCCTTTTGAAACATGAAGGGACCTGGGGAATTAGAGTGCTGAGCGGTGGAACGAATGAATCACAGCACAACAATAAATCATCTCTCACTGGATACATTTCATACTTGAGCATGTTAGAACAATTCAATCCTGGTTACTATGGGCTCCCATGATGTTATTGTCTCAAAGCTAGTATTGATAGAGACTGGGGTGTCCAAGAATGTTACGCATGAATGTCTTCAGACACGATCTAGAAATGTTGTCTTCTCTGTATTTTGTGTTTGTATTTAGTGTGGTGCGCTATTCTCGTTTAATCAACCTTGAGTGGAATAATATCGTAGTGATAGGAACATTTGGGTTTTAAATCATCTATGAAAATTCTATAAACAAGGGCATCGTGTAAGGGCTCAGATGAAAAAGCGTCATTGAATTGCCTTCAACATATACAGCAAATGTAATCGGGGGATCAGTGTGAGGTCGCAGATTGTAACAGATTTGCACAACAATACAGACAAAAAGGCCGAGCTTAGGCTACTACCAAGAGTGTAGGTTTTGTTTCAGCATTGGAGGGCATACATATGAAGCAGGGGTGAATTTTTAGGCACCAATTTATGGTAAAAATATCTGTTTATGTCAAGAAAAACGCAAAATTCAGGCAGCAGGTGACAATTCAATATATATACATATGTATATATATATATGCTATAATACTCTCAGACATTCTGTGTCTCCTGTAGATCAACTTTTCTCATTAAATGTCATCACTGCTGAGTCACGGGTGTAGATTCAGAGCATGTGCTTCATACATGAAATGATACATTAGTTATATATCATTATTACATGCTTTATTTCTTGATTTTGTTTTTTAGTTGTAAAGTTTTTTACAAGCTAAGATCTGTTGTGTTTCCTCACACCACCACTTCTCCTTCTCTTTGTTATTTTAATTGTCTGATGTCTCGTGCACGAGCAGGCATTAACAAGAAATGCACCTCTTTTTGTGTTTATGACAAGTTGACATAATGATTATTATTGTCATGACAAAGACATCTTCTGGTAATGCCATCCTAGTTAATGTCAAGTTGTCATAATAAGGACATCCCAAACAAATCTAATGTCAACTTGTCATGACAAAGACATTTTCTGGTAATGTCACTTTAATTAATGTCAGCTTGTCATGACAAAGACATCTTCTGGTAATGTCATCCTAGTTAATGTCAAGTTGTCATTATAAGGACATCCCAAACAAATTCAATGTCAACTTGTCATGACAAAGACATCTTCTGGTAATGTCACTTTAATTAATGTCAACTTGTCATGACAAAGACAACTTCTGGTAATGTCACTTTAATTAATGTCAACTTGTCATGACAAAGACATCTTCTGGTAATGTCATCCTGGTTAATGTCAAGTTGTCATAATCAAGACAACCCAAACAATGTCAACTTGTCATGACAAAAACCGAATGACACTTAATGACAGCAGTCATAAACGTTTATGACAAGTTCATGACAGTGTCATGTCATAGTTATGACAGTGTCATGTCACCCTTATGTAGATACCTTCAAGTAAAGTGTTTCTGGATTTTTTTTTGTTAGGTTGTAATACATTCACCAGGCAATGGACATTTGTTTCTTCTATACTTATGTTGCATTGTATGTTTTCCTTTGGTGCAAATGAACCTCTCTCCAAGCGTTCTCATTTGTTATTTAACATATCTCGGTGCAAGCTTCTTTCCAGAAGATTTTTAACAAATATCGCTTTCAAAAAGTGTTGTGGACATGTGCCCAACGTCCCCAGTAAAAATGACACCTTTGCCTAAAATTACAGTCACATTAGTGGTTTGTAGCTTCAAGCAGCTTGTTAAACTCTTTCTCGTTACTGTACCTACAAAGCCAACTGTAATATTTGTTATTGATTATGTTTCTGTGTCATGAAAGTGGCAGGGGATGTGTTGAACAGGGATATTATCGAACGCGACTACATTAAAAATGCATGTAGGTGGGAAATGCGATTTAAAAAAAAAAAGAAAAGAAAAGAAAAAGTAACTTTATTTATCCCTTTGAGGACTTGAGACATATCTGGTTTGTTTGGTGAATTTATCTAACATAATTTTTCATATAATAGCACTATAATAATTTAAAATATTCCTATATTTTTCATCAGAACTGTATTTATGTCAACATGTATCTTAGTTGTTATATATCATTTCATACAGTACACTGAGGCAGTGTAGTGACATACTCTCTGTTGCAGCTATTCAACTGTGAGTTTATGATTCTCATATTGCATCAGTAATATAGGGACTGTCAGTCCGAGTGTGCTATCCACAGGCTCTCTAGATACCGGGAAAGAGATCTGTCTGCCAGCTGTCTGTCACAGGTGTTATTGCACTAGGCAAAGCTTAACGGTGTCGGCAGAATATTCATAACACACCCACATCCGAATGGCTGCAGCCAGTGTACACACACTGCAGCACTGCTACTGTTCACCTCTGCCAGTTTACCACCCTAGAGGCCAATGTGTTATTGTCGAGCAAAATTCAGTTGTAACTATTTAACTGTTTGTTTTACGCATTTATATGAATATAATTTCAACTATATCACCCAGGTCTTGAGGTTGAAACACAGCCTGTATGAGGATCTGTGTTGTTCTACCCGAGCCAATATCACTGCCAGCCCCGTGAAGTAAGAGAGAAGCGCGGCTTGCAAGCAGCTTGGAAACCATGTGGCATAATATAGATGATGACAGAGACACATCTGCACTGGGGAAAACACACAAACATCTTAATAAGTTGCGCAGTTAGCAAAGTTTCGAGTCTTAAAAGCAGCTGGGGAAGATGTGCTAACAGGGTGCAGATAAACACAATTATTTCCAATTCAAATCATCGAGTTTCAAGTGCTTTCTTAATCAAGAGGCATGTTCTTAATAGTGTTTGAGTCATCTCCCTCCTGTTTGTTCCTTGTTTCAGGACTTGTGAACACTGTGAAGTGGAGCTATCTCGCAGCTCGACAATTTGTTTGAAACATTAGACTAAATTGCTTGTAAGGTGGATGTTTTTTGCGACGTACAATGCGGCTCCTCTTTTATTACATCGTTAATTTATTTCATTGTCTATGGTGCACGCTCACAAAAACAACTCACACATATACTATCTCTTTGCCTTTGTTTTATGTGTTACATTATGTCCTGTGACTTTACAGTGCTGCTGCTACCCCTCTTACAGGGACAGGTCATCCCAAAATAAAAAATATGTACTGTTGTTTTTGGGGTGAGCTGTCCCTTTAACATATACCCACACACGTACAGCATAATGTCCGCGTGCATCACATCTCTGTGTATTTTCTTAGCTGCACTTAAGGGTGTCAGAGGGCACTGTCATATGCTGTGACACACAAACACACACGACACACACAAACATGACATGTCAGTTCTCTGCTCCCCCGAGACGAGCTGCCACTGACAGGAACTTAATGTGCCTCCAATCTGTATGTAAAAGCAGGCCAAGCTGACACACACATGCACATGCTCAACAGCCTGAGCATGTACGCCTGTCTCACACATACACACACACATACACACACAGATCTACATGCATAATAGACATATGATGAAGGACTGCTCACGCCACATACAGTTTAAGAGTGGAAGGGAGCAGATGAGCAGTGTTGTGTGTCAAATCGAGGGTTTTCAGATGTTATGCCCAGAGGAGGTCTGTCGTATGCAGAACGAAAACATCTGCAGTGGCAGAGTGTGACACTTACTGTCGAGTGACAGAAAACACACACACACAAATAGGCCATCCGGGCACTTGGAGGATACCACAGACTCCCCAGCACTGCTGCATGTGTCTCTGTAAGCCTATTAGCATTACAAAGTTGCTAATTCCTGCTATTTTATACCTCGCTGACAGCAGAGACAGCCGAGTAAAAGCTGGTATGGCTAACACCATGACAGGAAAAACATGGAGTGGATGTTTGGAAATGGCTCAGCAGTGATCCTACAGTGTGTGACTTGGATTGCAGTCCACAATAGTGGAATGAGTGTATTTGATAAATATGATTTGGGTTAGATAAAGTCACTCAGGTTTGTGTTTCAGTTTGTAAGACTCTCATTCTGTTTCCAACTGGAATCAGGACAGCAGGAAAGTAGAAAATGGTGAATAAGTGGTAAAATGTTGCTTGTGCTATTAAGTGAGCAGGTATTATTTTATAATCTGGTTCACCCAGGTTTTAGCGCAGAGCCCCAACTCACTTGAGTTCAGTCGCCACCAGCTCTCTGCAGAGTTTGAATTCAGTGCTACCTGGTCTCTCCACCCACCCTCTCATCCATTGCTTTGCCCTACATGTGCAAATGCACCATAAATTAGCAGGACGAACCGATTTGATGGATGTCTGTTTCTGCTTTGATACAATCACACATAAGAGTTCACGCTCTAGTGGGATTTCTGATTGCCAAGCAACATCACTCTAATCACCTTTTCCTGCATGTTCAAAAGGTGTCGTGTGTGAGGTCTCCAGTCTTTACAGCAGCTTAGTTTGTGGAATCTTTAATCGTTCACTCGTGGACTCTTAACTTCTGTGTGGAAAAGAGTTTAGTGTCCTGTTGTTTCCAGAAACTTCCAGCTCTATTCAGGTCATGTGCAATGCACGATGGTCGTCGATGTTTCTTTAGTGACAGTTGTCCCCTTATCCTTTGCTTATTTCCCCCTGCTGGATGTTACAGTGTCAAGAAGTCTGTAAAAATCTTTAGAAGTAGTTCTGCTATTTTCCATCTTAATGAACAAAGTCGTCTGTGATATGATCAGGCACATGCACAGATAGACCTCATCATATCCTCATATCAAGTGCCCTGCGGAGCAGCGTCACGTCTCGCTGATGCCTTCATGGACAGCCGGGTAATGACAGTGTTTGCCCTCAGCCTCAGCATTGTTTGTCACTGTTCATCATCTCAATAAAGCTAGTCTAACTTATGCAATAAATTTAACGACAAGTAAGCTAGTGTGGCGTAAAATCACGCCGTCCCCCTCCAACTCTCAGGCTTATTCTGGTTCACCAACAGCCAGGTGCGAGCAGAGACAGATGCCAAATCGCTTTCCCACTTCCACATGTCTTTATAAGCAAAAACTTAACTTAAAATTATATTAACATCTCCAGCACCGTGGCTCTGATAACTCATTTAAACAAATCTGACATGTGGTTTGGCGCAAAGAGCAGAGAGGATGGCAGGAGCGCGGAGCTGCATGCTTCTGTTCTCTGGGATTCTTCGAGAATATTTGAAGCTTATTTGGAAGTGAATTATAAGAATTAGTCTGTGATTATTTTAAAAAAAGAGGAGAGGAAGAAAATGTGGAGAGTAGGAGAACAAGTTTAGGCAAGCAAAGGAAGAACAAAATGAGGAGGAGAGGATGTTTAATGTGTTTAATATTTCTTAAACAGCTTTTAAATGAACAAACATTCCCTTTCTTGCACAAACTCTAGCAGAAATAATCACCAAACCAAGCATGTGTCACACACATTGATCAAACAAATGCCCTCGCGCGCGCGCGCACACACACACACACACACACACACACACACACACAGTGTATTGATTGCCTTTGAAAGTGCAGGGATTACAGTGTCAGATTAAGGACAGATGTAGCAGCGCAGAGAGGATCCCGGCTCTCGGCAGGTAGCTAATGTTTCACCTTTAACCCCGTTCACTGGTGCTGGCAGGCTGCCACTGTCCCAGGCTTATTAATGGGTTTCCTGCATGTCCTGCGATGTCTGGGCTGTCACCAGCAAAGGACAACGGGAGGGGAGGATAGCATCTGTGTGTTTGTGCGTCCATTTTCTTATTTAAGCCTGCCACGAGCGCACCGCACCTGGCACCTGCACACATACACACGCACCAGGAGCTCTTACATAGAATACACACACATTGAAAGCCACCTCCTACCCGTGCCCCGACCGCAGCCATGTTGACTGTGTTAGTATTCGTGGGCAGGAGTGGCTGGTGATCTCTCAGGGAGGTGACAGTCAGAATGGGCCGTCTGGAACACTCTGTCATTCAGCCCAAGTCAGGGCCTGTCCAATTGATCCAGCCCAGCTGTCAAAGCCAATGAGAGACGCTAGACTAAGGAGCAGCAGGGATGGTTTGTGCTGCCAGGGGTTATGGATGATGTATAACGTAAGGATGGTGTTTGTGTTATAAGCTATCTGGCAGGAGACAATCAGTTAGCTGTGGCTCTGTGAAATAGCTTTGCCGAGGAGGACTATAACAATGACGCCCTGATAGATGTTTATTAATGCCTTTAAATACTGTGCTGTGCGGAGGCACATATGGATGAGGGTTTGAAGTCATAATGAAACCCCCCTCACCTGGAATTTGGCATTCCACATCTTGAATTTACTCTCTTTGGATAATCTGAAAGATAACATTTATTGAACAAGATTGTATATGAGGTTCGGGGTGGCACAAAGTCGTCGACTGTTCGGCAACTTGATCTATGGAGTCTGATTTGACAGCCAATCTTGGAGTCGAACCATCGCAGTTGTGTCTGAAATTGTGGTTATGAGACAAAGGACCATTGAATTCGGGCCAGTAATTAATGCTATATTTATATATAGACGAATTTGGCGAGCGATTTGTGTATGCCGCCATCTGTCAGTCATCAATTCATTATGCTGTCATTGTGAACTGACTCTCTACAATGACAGCATCATGAATAGCTGGATTGATGATGTTAGACAGTGGCCTCCGGTAACTGATGAAGGTATCTTAAATGAGTACCGATATTAATTTAGAAATTAATCATTTGTTTGAGCGATAAGCAGGAAAGATTAGAGTA
>NC_065520.1:12938671-13087849 GCF_006386435.1 Epinephelus moara
TATTACACAGTGTTAAATGATACAGTCTGTTATCTCCCTATTACTCTAATTTTTCCTGCTTATCGCTCAAACAAATGATTAATTTCTAAATTAATATCGGTACTCATTTAAGATACCTTCATCAGTTACCGGAGGCCACTGTCTAACATCATCAATCCAGCTATTCATGATGCTGTCATTGTAGAGAGTCAGTTCACAATGACAGCATAATGAATTGATGACTGACACATGTCACCGCAGCAATGGCACCGCCGCAAGATGGCAGCATACACAAATCGCTCGCTGAATTCATCTATATAAAGCCTATTTTGCTATAAATTTATTAATCAGAGCTCTCTCATCAGCATCTGCGGGGGACAGCATGTGGAAACAGCTACTTGCGGCTGGCATCTCTATCTCTGTCTCCCTCTAAGCGAAAGTCGAAAGTTCTATTTACAACCACGGAAAGCAAACAGGAACCAAACTAAGAGACGATCTGTCTGTCTGTCTGTCTGTCTGTCTGTCTGTCGTTCTGTCTATTGATCTCCTCCGCTTCCTTTCAGTACTGTGGACCCACACACACACACACCTACACACACCGCCGACACACAACAAACTGCACTGGATGGAACACATCCTGTCAAAAAACAAGCCGAGTCTTGTGCCAAGGCAAGAAGACATTCTGTAACTGGGTGTTTCGGCTCTTTTGTCTGGTGTGTAAAAATTGGACACTAATGTCACAAATGATAATAGGGATCTATGTGCCAAAAAAAAATTAGATTCAACTAAATTCTTAGTTGGGGATACCCTTAATATGCAGTGAGCTTTGTTTGTTTGCCAACGTTCTCCCTTTGCAACAGTTTTACTAAAAAACGGGAAGTTACCGAGGCACGAAGCCGTTGAAATGGCATTTCCTTGAGACTTTAGCTGCTTGGTGCCAGATGAAAAATCAGGGGATCACCAAAGTCATTAGGATAAATTGCATAAGAGCCATGAATGTCTGCACCAAATTTCGTTCTGATCCATCAAGTAGATGTGGAGATATTTTAATGGATAATTGAACATATTAGTTAGACATTAAAGGGGAATTCAAGGGATCAACACAGATCAGTGAAATATAAGAATCTGCTTTCTGGGGATTGAATAAAACTCCATGGAAATCCATCCAATATTTTTTGAGAGATTCAGTCTGGACCAAAGTGGTTAACCAGCTATCCCTAGAGCCTGACTGCTAACGTGGAATAATATCATCATGATGTGTTCTGTGTGTCTGGCAGCAGCGGTTTTATTGGAGAAGAAATGTACAGATAACATGATGGCCGTGATGGCTGAACAGAAGCTACATCAACTTAATCAACAGATAATCCAAGAAAGCAGCGCAACACAGATACACCACAGCAATGACTGATGGGAGTAAAGAGCATCCTCCACAAACGACTTTAAGAGCTTATGAGTTTGGCGCCAGATCTCCAGCAGCAGTTATTCACAGTGCCCAGGTGGAGTTTTCCTTAATTGTGTGATATGGATTTGCGAAGCTGCTTCATTCACCAGCCAGGGGTTATTGATGATGGTCCCCTATATTCACTATTCTTTACACCTGTATAGAGAGAGCGCTCTGTCGACACAGTGTTTGGACAGCCTTTTAGTTGGCTCTATGTGGGTTAGTAGAGGCGGTTTTCCAACAGCCATTGTCTGATGATGTATGGGCTGCTGTTTGGGCTCAGTCCACCTTTCACACTGTGCTTTATTCAGCCTTGTGATGTGGTGCTGTGAACTTAGCCAGATATTCACTGTGGACGTCTGATGTTACAATGGCAGTGTCAAAGAAGAGTGTGCACATGGAGCCATTTTGGAGCTCGGTGCTGGATAATACTGTTATGTAATTTTTTTAAATTTTTTTTTTGTTACAACTTTTAAATCAATAGTTTACTTTTTGCTGATCCCTATTCAAAGTCTGTCATTACAGCAAACATTGTGGTGTTAGAAATATTATAGCAAAGGGTCAGAGGCTTGAAAACAGAGTGCAGAGGAATAGTTTCTATTTATGCATCATAATATAACAGCTTTTATTTGCCCTGATGCATCCAACCTCATTCATTCCATCCTCCAATCCTTGCAATCCTGTGACAGTGTATTTATCCGCCAAGGTCTTGGGGTCGACCTGTATTTTCTTATTTTCTTCTTACTTTTCTGTGTTCAGGACATTCCTGGCCACAATGCGCAAGTGTGGTCAGGACTTAGAAAGGTAGGGACCAGGTGTCAGCACACATCCAAGAGGCAGCTGCAGACACAGAGCAGAAAAAACGCAAATATAGCCACGTGAAACGCCAAGGGGACAAAACGTGTTCCAAAACGAGAGTGAATCTCTTACCTTGGATATTTCAGCTTTTAAATTAACCTCAATCTGCACTCCTTAGTGTGCTGTGGAGGAGCGATTCAGTCCCCTGGCATTGACCAGCATTTAACATAATATGGAAACCCAGATGCACTTATTGGCTTATACTGTCAATGTGAGAAAGACACAGCATTGATTTATTCAAAGCAGTCGATCAATATTAGTATTTCTGAGCAACTTTTATTGGAAACCTTATTAAATTCTGGATTTATTTTCATGCAGGAAAACTCTTAGTAGTCAGTCATGTGTTTGGATACACACAGTATTTTAAATAATCTTAGTTAAAACCAAAATCTGAAGAACAAGTTAATGTTCTTGTCTATATCCCAATCACAAATATGATTTATTTTACATATTAAATGCTGCTATAGGCTGCCATGCCTGTGTGCTTTCGATAGCCGTGGCTGGAAGCATTATGTTTTCGGTACGTTTCCATACTTCCATCCCTCCAATTCTTGCGAACGCAAACGCCTTGAGGGAATTTCTTGAGCTGTGGCACAGACATTCACTTGGACTCAACAATGAACTGATTAGATTTTGGTGATCAAAGGTCAAGGTCACTGTGACCTTGCATCCGTTTCATTCTCATGAACAGGATATCTCAGAGAATTTTTAAAAATTTCACACTAATGTTCACTTGGAGTCAGCAATGAACTGAATAGTGGTCAAAGGTCAAGGTCACTGTGACCTTACAAAACATTCATATGCCAAGGTCAACTTTTCTGGCCAGTACTCATTGATTGTATACATCGTCTGTGCTGCCAGGGGAAGATGTGTGTGTGAAGCATCCATGTTTTTAAAGACACGGATGCTAAGAGTTGGTGCAACTTGACTGGTGCGCAGAGGCATACAACCGACAGTAATTCTAGTTTAACAGCGAAACTAAAAAGGTGCACATGCTTGAGTACCACAACAAATACCCTTTATTCCATATGTTGCGTTTGGGTTTTCACTGACTGTGTAAAAGGGTGTATGATATTTTCATGGGCCAAATCACAAACAAAGTATTTCAGTATGCCGAATGGATGACTTTGCAGCTAAAGTAGCCAAAATTTCTGATGTCTAACCAGCCATACATATGCTCCTTTTGATGTACATTGGGTACTCTTTGTAGATATTGGATTATAAATTTATTTCACCATGTGCCTGCATTACAGTCTCAGCCAATTTCACTGTATGCCCTTCACGCTCCTCCTGATTGGACATTTGTCCCATGCTCGATTCCATTTGATTAAGCTGAGCCCAAATGGCTCCTGGCTACAGGGAGCAAAGGGAGAGAAGGTCGGCCGTGGAGATTTTATTCTGGGAGACCTCTTGACTCAAATCAGTTGTCACAATCTGCATGACTACCCAGGACAATTGAGCAGAAGGTCATGTGTTTTATTTATTTATTTCCAGGATTATCCGTTAATCTTAGACACACATGCAATATACTGACGATTTTTATTCATTTCAGGTCAATATTTTTAACATACTGTAGATTGCAAAATAAAAGCTAGGTTAAATTTTTCCTCGTCCCCAGCTGAGGGATTTTATCCAGTCACAGTCAGCGTTGTCTCCCCACATCGCCAGCCTCTTGGCTCTCCTGGTCCACACTGAGCCGAGCAAGTCATCAAACAAGATGCCAAACCATCGCTATCTGATAGCAGGGACACTGACCTTCTCTTCCTCATATCTGATGGTGGTTTTTATCTGCCAGACAAATGTCAGAAATACCATTCCCCAAGCACAATCACTTTGGCACCACAGCCAACTTTTCCTCCGCACCTCCCCGCCTCCCTGCCTCCACTCCCTTCCCCCTGGACTGTGAGCGGCGGAGCTACAAGCGAGACATCTGCAATACCGCAGCTATCAGTCAAACCTCGGTATAGGATAGAACTCACAGCATGCCTGAATCCTAAGGGTGAGAGTATGATAGGAATAGGATGTGGGACAGAAACTTTAGTAGAATTTCATCTAACAGAAAGAGCTCATTTAAATTAAACTGATACTGTATATTGTAAAGCATTTGACAAGGTATTATCACTATTGAACTGGCTTTTTTGAGGAAAGGCAGATGTATTCATTTGTCAGGTCGCACAAGAATGTAGCTGCACAAGAATTAGTGATAAACGACTTATTTCTTGTTTTATCTCCTTAAAAGAATACTCCGACGATTTGGGAGTTATGCCCTTTCTCTGTCATTTTCATATTGAGACAACATGATCGATATCTTTTTTGTGTCCGTCCAGTGGCTGGGTCTCAGCGGTTAGCATTGCGCTTGTAGGGGGTCAGTACCCTACTCGGTAAAAGTGAACAAATAAACGTTACAGAAACCCTGAAGCTGGTATTTCTGCATGTGCCTTCAAAACAAGCATCAATCATGTCTCAATATGAAAATGACAGAGAAAGGACATAACTCCCAAATTGTCGGAGTATTCCTTTAAACTTATTTCAGTATGTAGTGCATCTTTTTAGTAGTTTTTGTGACTGTGCAGACTGTAGGCATAGCAAGCACGCCACATGGGCATGCTTCAGTCTCTTTCTCCAAACTACAGTCCAGTCCAAAACATTGCTGTCAAGACAGCTGCAGATGCCTCACCACGGAGAGGTTAGTTTTAAGTTGAACATTCAACAAACATTCACTCCAGTCCCAGCAGTATCTTCTTAGGTTCACTTCCAAACGTTGGCGGTAGGAGGAAAGAATGCTCACCTTCCAGCCCTCACGTTTACTGTCATGGGCTGAAGCAGACTCTCACTTGTACTCTGAATAGAACCATATGAGTGCAGCTGTCCGTTGACGTTCAATGCAAAAGTATGTCCGAGCCTTAAAGAGCGACAAGGTCCATGTAGAGAGTAAGCACCCAGGAACATTGCCAGGCTTTAAAGCCCATCTGGCATAGTGGCCAAACTATGGAATTACACTTTCCAGGTTCATCATGTGATGCCATTGGGCCTAAAAAGTCTTGTTCCCATTGATGTCCACTGTGAAAGAGATGTCTGTAGATCAGTGGATATGTGTTTTTGAGCATAGCAAACCCCATTTGATTGATTCAGTTCGATAACATGTCGAAAGTCTAGAGGAAAAAAAAAAACCCATCCCAACTCAAGTAGGCAGCGAGCTAAATTGGAAGTTATTGGAAGTTCACCATATCAACTTAAAAGGTGACGATATGACATTGTTGTATTCAGGACTTGTTTCTGCTGCCCCAAAGTGGCCCAAAAAAATCAGCAACAGAACAACGTAGACCAATGTGGAACAGCTGTGATTGATATACATTTTTTCAACAATATGGCCCACAGTGCAACAGCCCATTCCAGCATCAGCACTGCTAGTAAGAGACGGTGTGTATTTGATATGCATAGCAGTATGGCTGCTCATACATTACACCCAGAGGGCCTGGGGACCAATGAATAAGGTCATGACGGAGTTAGGAGAGAATACAATGGAGACAAATTGTTTATGCTTGTTATGAAATCAGGTTGGTAGCATAACGATGAGTGGAGGATGTCGTGGAATGGAAAATGAGCTCCCTGAAGGCATCAACTAGGAATTGACTGAGTAATGTGTTTGCGCACAAGAAGTGCTACTGTCAGTTTGAGACACACAACTCAAGGGGAGGCTTGGAGGAATGCTCAGGCTTCTCGGAAAATAAGTTCTTCGGGTAATGTAGGATTTTGGGATGAGATGCCAATTGCCATTGCTTTGTGTATATTCTGAACAGTAGATTAAAGAGAGGACATTGTGAGATCCTTCAAAGGGTTCCAGAAAGTCTTCATTGTTCTTGACTGTAAATCATTTCAATTACAATACAGAATAATACAATAATTTATTTGTGTGCCTCTCTACATTAGCGCCAGCTGTAATTTGTTTCTCTCGTGTATTACCATTACATTAAGTCGCACAGCTAAGCATCCATTTTTCTGAAAATTAAAACCCGCAGATCTTTGGAAAACCCAGTCTTTTTCTCACCATCTGGCTGAAAATATATTGTGCTTGCTGCAATGAAAACTATTTGATACTCTGCTTCCCAAATTGTGACTTAATGTCTTAATCCAAAAAAGGATGTAAGGATGTAAGTGACACATGTCCTTGCTCAATTTGTACAGTGTGAACCAAGTTTTACTATCAGTTATATATTTTTCTAAACTGATGTTACCTTCCATTATTCTCATCAAACACAATGTTTTGTTTCCCCTGTGTCTCACAAAAGTCTTTGAATATCCTGGAAAACAGTTGGAGGTGATGTTAAAGGAACTTTCGGATGCTTCAAAGATTGCCGGGTGTTTATTTCTCAGGAAAACAGATGCGTAGCCCTGTGACTTGAATGTAATGGTAAAACAAAAGCACAAGCTACATCTGCACTATAGTGTTAAAAACAAAATAAGGGAATAAAAACATGTTGCTATGTCGAGGTCTATAGGGTCCAATAGATGTCCACTTCTGACATGAAACATTTTAGAACTGTGGGTTTTGTTGTAGCGTGGTAAATAGGACCCAATCACAGGACACTGACACAGAGGATGGTGAGATTAACAAGTCTACTGCAAAGTTACTTTAGAAGGATACTGGTTGGAGACGGGTGACGACTGGAGGTAGTCAAGGAAAATGAAGCTTGGGGCATGAGCATAGCAACCACAGTAGTTGAAACAACAATCTGCCCACGAGTGAGAGAAGAGCCAGGGTTGATTGATAGTTGACTTTATACTGTAAATAAAGTTGTACTGAAGAGGATGAGACACTACTTCTTTGTATTTATAAGGATTACATATTGGACAATGCAGAGATACGGCTTGTCTATCTTTATTTTGTGTTTGTACGTTGGCGCTCGTATGTGTGGATACAAGTTTGCAGACAGGTGCAAGCATGTGTTTTTCCCAGCGTGGCAGAACTAAATTATCCACAGAGGTGTGTGTTCCTCCCTGAGAAATTGTGTACTACAAGACAAGAGAGAAAAGGGCGGCAGGGCGGGTGGAAGCAGGGACAGAGACAAACCACAAGCAGAGAGAGGGAGAGAGAGAGAGAGAGAGAGAGAGAGAGAGAGAGAGAGGTGGATGGATTATAATTGAGGCAGGAGTTGGTTGTTCCAGCATGGCAGACAAGTGCCACACTCTTAGACAGAGGCTAAGTAGGAGCAAGTTGGCCCGCAGTCAGATTTTGGGAGCCGGGGTGCTTAATCATCCCGGGCTCGGTGCTAGAGTTGACAGGTGAGTTATGAGCGGGCGCTACAGGTAGGAGCCCCAGTCTTCCCACTGCTCACTATGACCTTCGCTCTGGCCATAAATAATGCAAGGACCATAAAATACTGATTTAGGATAACTGGGCCGTCCTTATCTCGGTCTAGGTTAATCTTGGCTTGGTGTGGACAGGGAAGGTAGCACGTAGTAGTCGTAAGACTACTGGGTGGTGACGTACGGCACATATGCTATATATGAAATGAAGGTTATGATATTTTAACCCTAGTTCTATTAACAAAGGTTACAATTATAACCCCAGTTTCTTATAGCACAGACAGAGCCCTCCGCTTGACTTTCTGGGTAATACTATCGTCCAATCAAGAGCATGCATTGGCCCACTAAAAAAAGCATAAACATAGCCGTCTAGTTAGGATGTGTGTACCTGCATATGTGCAGACCCCACATTGTATAAAGCAGCACACACCGCTGTCTGCTGTCGCAAAGGCTCCACCCTCTACTGGTATCAATAGGCCCGTTTCCACTGAAGAAGTTCCTGGTTCTATTTGGGGGGCAGGAACTACTACAGGAACGTCCTCTCACTCGGCCCTCTCAACCGCCGTGTCTCCACTGAGAGAGTAGGAGGAAGGTTCCTGTAAAGTTACCGGGCTCTGTATGTGACGTAATTGTTGCGCGACCATTTTGACCGGGGTGACGTAGGGGCGTAGGGACGCCGTTAGCGGTGTCTGTAATAACTCCGGTCACGGTCCGTGAAAAAAATATTTTTTCCAGCGGATGTCTTAGTTACAACTTGATTGAGCTAACTGGAGTAGTGGGAGGCTTTTAACAGATGACGTCCTGATGTTAGCTTTGCTGCTGCTGTTAGCTGTCCCTGTCAGCTGATGCTTTCTAGACATCGTGATTTCCCAAAACTGAATAAATACCACACATAGCAACACAAAACTGCTTTGCTAGCTCAATCATGTTGTAACTAAGATATCCACTGGAAAAAATATTTTTTTCACGGACCGTTCATTGAGTTATTACAGACACCGCTAACAGCTAACGGTTAGCCCAGCTAATCTACGATAACCATGTTGTTATTTACAAAACGTCACTATCCCGCTACGTTTTGGCAGGGAGGCAGGGACTTGTTTAGCCCCTGTAAAAGTTCCGGAACTCTGTTCTTTGGGGGTGGTTCCTGCGGTGGAGACATGCACCAACGGCCCTGGCCCCATAAAATTACCCCGAAGTTCCTGCGGTGGAAGCAGGCCTAATGGGTATAGTTGGTGGAGGCCAGTGAATGAATGCCCTGCTGTGACATAATATTGACCCAGCTTTACTGATCATGACCAGCTAAAGCTTACTTGCCACAGCCCACATACTTTCTCATAACTTAGACCACCACTCCAAATCGGTTGGGAGCCCCAGTAAACCCAGGTAGTATGCAACAAGACTAGACCCCTTGCAAACTGCATTTCGCGGGTCATCAAGGAGCACAGGATCATGTAGGTATATCATGCACATAGGGGAGTCGGGTGCAACATAGCTGACAACCACCCAACTCTTTTCCCTGGTACTGTTAAGGAGTCTAACATAACCAAGGGATAGGGCATAGACCACAACACTGCTGAACATATGTCCTCAGCACTCAAACCACCCAAGAAGGCCATCAACACTGCATATGTAGTGTGTGAAGACCACAGAAGGGGGTTCTCCCTGCTTGCCTCTATGCTTGGGAGATGCATCCACAAAGCCATCTGCCAAGGCGTTTTTGGATAGAACCTTACCAGCCATGCCATCCCAGAAGCACACAAACAGCTGTTCACTGTGTCTAATGGTGGTCCTCACACATTCAGGTTGGCACATCCTGATTGTGGGGCTATGCTTATGCATATTTCAATGGGCGAATGTGTGCTTGCAGTCCAGTAGAGGGTGGGATTCCAATCTCAGTGTCTAGCTCAGTATCAACACAACTTTTCCTACCTCTCAGACTGTTCTTAGTCTTTTGCCAGTTTGAAACAGGGCCTGTTTTGGTCTCAGCTTCTGTTTGATGTTGACCAGACCTTTTCCTGCCTGTCGTAAGCCATTGCTACATCCGTCTGCTACATCTGTCTCCAAACTGACGCTGCACATCCAATCATGCCAAGCTGCATTAAATGCAGCGTGGGCGTTCTCTCAGGAAAGATTTCGGTTGTTTTTACGTCTGGCCTTCACATCCTGACGTCGGCACAGTTGACATTAGGATCCAATCTCAGGTAAATGGTGACGCAAGTGGCAGCAAGATGCATCAGTGATGTCCCTCATATGCTTGTTGATGTGATTCTCTTTAGCTTTTGCTACACACTGGTACAAAATCATTCTTCCCTCTAGAGAAACAAGACAAGCTGTAGAAAACATAAGGAATATCTAACAGTTAGATGGATCCGGTCACTTATATGGGGTAAGAAATTAAAGGAAAGAATGGAGAAAAAGATCTGAGAAACATACATTCAAACGCCATTCTCTACCAGAATCATCAAACACTAAAAAAGGGAATATTTTTTGAGAGAATGGTGTTTTCTATTTGTTTTCCATCTGTACATGTGCTTGACTACACCATGTACCGACAGCAGTGTCAAAGGTTGTATTGAAAATAGGAATCTAAGTGCCGTAAGATTCTGTTTCTACCCAGACCACTTAACTTGCACTCCACTCAATACAATATTCAGCCATCATATACAGAAGTCAGTTCAGCCTCCTTTCTTTCATTGTGACTTAATTTACCTAGCCTTGAAAATTTAGCTTTCAGTTAGATGCTGAACTACAAAGCTGTTGCAGACAAACACAAATATATATGCATCCAGTTTGCGCCAAAGAGACACAATAATAATTCGGCAGAGGTTAGCAGTATCTCTACTGAGCCTGATGCCCGACGTTTTTAAAAAGCTGCAGTGACGGAGGATGTGCCTGGTTGGGTAGAGAAACCATTTAAGCCGATGGTACATTTGGGATGCCACCGTATTTATGACGGTTTTTCTGTTGGTTTTAAGCAATTGCTTGCCTCTTGTAGACATCGCATTTAGTTTATATTTTACTTCCCAATGGTTGGTTGGAGACAGTGAGAGTCAAAGCCACTCAGAACTTCATTTTTGTGGGTCCATGTCATTGGTTCGACAGCCCATTGGTTCGACATCCCATTAGTCCGACTGTCCGCGGTGCTGAACGGCTCGCGGCGGGCGTATGGTGCGCCACGACCGGCTTGAGGCGGAGCAGGCTCACGGCTTATGTGTTTGTCACTTTCTTTTTCATTTTAACCCACACCATGATCTTTTCCTGACCCTAACCAAGTGGTTTTTGTGCCTAAACCTAACCAGACCTTAACCACAGGGCATCATGATGATTTCGGAATGGACTTCGGAACAATGAGTTTAATATGGTCGGAACAATGGGATGTCGAACCAATGGGATGTCGAACCAATGGGCTGTCGAACCAATGGGCAGTTCCCTATTTTGTAACCTCTCATCTATTGATCTGATCTGACCAGCTCTGATCGGATCAACTGATCGATCATCTACCCCTTTACTCAGAACTTAAGAGTTCTTCCTGTACTATGTTCACGGACTCACAAAAACCTCTGAATTTGGAGAGGCGACACAGACTGATACACAAGGACACACAGGCAAGATAAGGGAAAAGATGAAAAGTCTTTCTTTCTACTGAACTACACCTGCTAATTGTATCACCGTGCAGAAGGAAGCCTGTATCTCCTCATGGATAAGAGATTAATGCTCATGACAGTGTGAGATGTAAACATTACCACATGAGGATGGTGGGTGTAGTTTGGTAGAACAACAATAGTACTGTATATACTAAAGTAGTAGTAGAGATCACTTGGCAACTCACACCAAAACACTCTTGACTGATAAGTAACACGACAGGTAAGAAGAAAAATATGTATTTTTGATTTTGGGTGGTTTATTTCACTGCTCTCGAATGACCTTATACCGAGGTAACCTTTCACGCTTTGCCCTGAGACAGTTCTCCGAGATCATTATTGTTAGTTGAAAGTAAGGCCTAATGAGTAATCAGCAATTATTTCATCATCCGATCTTGTATTAGAGATGAGTTATTTTAATTAAGAGATTCATTAAGTGAGTTCATTAATTTCCCCACAGGTGCCATGGATTCTCCGGAGACTTTCAAATCAATTCCGCTGCCTATTATTTAATATCGAAGCGAACAGTTGCTGAGTTAAAGGGCAGGTTCCATCTGGTTTCATCCTCTGGTGAGGTAGACTCATTGAATTGACAGTCAATAGAATAAAATATAAATATACTGGATGGTTTTGAGTAGGAGAAATCTAACCTTGGAAATGGCTTCATACATAAATCTTTAAATCAACGTGTGAATGTAACCACTGCCTAATCCCACCAGTATCTTGCAGCAAGAAGAGACTGCAGTGTTTTTCCACAGTATACCAATCATAATCCTTTCAGCAGGCTGCTTAACTCCTAACTGACCATTGCACATAATTTCACTGCATTTGTCGCATATTGCAGCTCGAGTCCTCTGCCTGCCCTCCAGCTGTATACAGTAGCTGTCAGCCTGACACTTCTCTGGGTTGATGTATGCAGGATGCTATCTATCATTGCCACGACATTGCATAGCCCCTTCAGTTTGACACATTTGACAGACACAGTCGCCCATTAATGCCATGGTATCATCTGGGTTGTTATCACTGTATCTGCAGTATGCAGAGGGTTCCACGAGCGTTGAAGGCTGAGTGCGTAGCATGCAGTTAAGTCTCTGGAGTGTGTAGCAGTAGGATCATTTTCCTGCTTAGTTCTTTGGATAGGCTTCATGAATATTATACCTGCTGAGTGAATAGTCAAGAGATCACCTGGCTCTTGAGGCTCAAAAGGCACCGTGATGGATGTGAAATGTTGGAAAGACATCGTAGGACAAAGTGTTGGCCCACACCATCGATCACTCATGCGGAGCAGATGACACAATTCTCTCTCTCTCTTCCAGCGGGCGAGTTTATCAGCGCTGCCCAGAATATTTAACAGGGAAGAGAGCGCACCCGTGGGATCTCATTTGCACAGGTGTCCATCTGGTAGAAGTTGTCTAGGATAATCTCCACATCATGTCACATTTGCATCCGGGCTTCCCGAAAATGGCACACTCACTGCAAGCGGAGCGCACAGCACTGGCCAGTTCGAAGGGCGAGGGATTGTTTGCCGGCACTGTAGCTAAGACCAGTGTGTGTTGTACTAATCCACGAGGCAGCTAATGCTGCACAATTATGTAAGGATTTAACATGTTTGTAATTGTTTGTTGGTTCAGCTCAATTTGTGTAACCAGCTTTAGTTGGAAAATTAGCAATGAGATTTTCCTAAACACTGCCAATTTGTTTGGTCTTTTAACCAGGAGGGATTTGCTGCAGTCAGGCTGGAGTACTTGTCAATCGTGACAGTCTTATTAGCCACTTTGAGCAAAGAAAAGGTGCTCTTATTGAATTCATTGATCATCAAGGACCTTTGCTTCTGTTCCCCTCCTTCAAATAGCACAACTTTCACAGTGAATCAATGTGTCCATTGATTCCCGTGTTCTGTTAAGAATTACTCAAGCAGCAGATCCAATCTCAAAATTGCTGTCCCATTAATGACCCAAACAGGATAGCTGTAAATGCTTAGCAGCTGTATCTTTGCCTCTCATGTGGCTGTGAAGCATCGCTCTCCTGGGCAGGAGGAGATCTGATCGGTATCCCTACGAGGTTCTGTGTGTACACATGAGAACACTCAGCCCAGATTGGTTTAGTATTTAAAGACAAGCGCTCCCACTTGAGGGGCAACACAAATCACCGAAGGTACACTGCAATGCCAAGCAGTAAAATGAAATGTTTATTCCACCGTGGATGAATACTCACCAGTATCTGTGAGCCCAGGCAAGCATGTAGTCTTCAAACATTACAAGTAATCTCGCATTTTACGCCCTCTCTCCCTTGCGTTATAAATTTTCTTCTTTATGTATATGACCTGAGCAGTTACAGTACATCAGTTGTAGCAAGTAATTTTCTGCTAGCTCGCACTGTATCTGCTTAACACGTGAAAACAAAAGGCTCAATCAATCTTCAAGTGCTGTTGACATTCAAAGCTGTCGCTCCATATTACCACCCGTGTCCCTGCCCTGACACACACACACACACACACACACACACACACACACACACACTGGCAGAGTTCCATTAATAGTTTAGGGAGGTAGGCTCATCATGCATTACTCATATTCATACTTGAATGGATGAGAAAACATTTTAAGAATCTGTAATTGTCCAGATTAAGGGTCATATTGGTGATGATGATTCAACATCCAGCATTAAAGGAGTTTTCACTTTAAAAAACAAAGGCAAATTGTGATTAATTGCGTACCACAGGAAGGTTTCTTTCCCTCTCCCTCTGCTTCATTTAGTGATTCACATGGAATCTAATGAATGAGCCTTGTGGAGATTGTGATAGTGCAGACTCTGAGTTTATGTGAAGCCAGAGATGGACTGCTGGCAGCTTTTGTTTGCTGCATCTGGCAGGACTTCAATATGAGACAAATTCATTTCTCTCCCCGCCTGATTCATTAACTTTGTATTTTTGCAGGAACTCCACATACTGCATGAAGGTGTCCATGTCTCTCACAGTGGCGGAGAATGACACAGACCTCTGCTACAACTCCAAAATGAGGTTTTTTGAGAAAGCAGAACTAAGCAAAAGCAAAGACATCACCTGCCCGGGCATTGAGGATTATCTACAGCCTGGAGTGGAGCCTGAGATTGTGTGGTACAAGGTAAAATGCACCCTTTTTATTTGCTGTTTGCACGGATAATCCCCACTGATTTCATTTCCTTTTAAATGCAGAGCTGCAAGATGTCGTCTAAACAAAGGGTTGTGTTCATCACCTGAAACCCATCATGCACATTATTAGAAATTGAGCCTTTCATTTCAGATTTAAAAGCTACTTCACAGGAAGTTCTTTTATTTGTCTGAAGAATAACCTAGTTCAGGTCAGCTATATCCAGATCTAATTAGCTTCAAATACCATCTCTGACATCCATCTCTGACTTTCAAAACTAAAAGACAAAAATAAGTCTATTCAGAGTATACATACACATCTTGTTCTCTCTGATTTGAATGTTCTTTTCCGCAAGGTGAGTTATGACGCCCACAGTGTTACTGACCCAGTCAGACCTCCCTTGTCCAGCAGGCCACTTTGACAGAGCTGTTAGGCGAAGCTTGAGGGCCTATTCATCAAACGTTAAAGTGTGCTGGATGAGGTGGCCACAAGGCTTCTCCAGTTACCCACTGAATCAAATTAAAATAGCAGATAATGACTGTGGGCTCCACACCCTCCAGTTATTGGCTCTTGCTTTGTCAGTGGGGGCTGATTGAATTGTGGGAGGCCTGTCTTGGACCACAGTTTGAAACGAAACCCACAGTGCCCCAGTTTCCTTTGCCTGAGGCGTTTTGTGGCCCAAAATCTGTCTTGACTCACGTAATACAGAATACTGTAATGGGCAACAGTGGTGTCCATTAGCAACATGATCAGAGGAGTCGGAAACTGTTATTTTAGAAAGTTATTTAGCAGCAGTAACTTTCTGTTTACTTACTGTAGTTGATTGCTTATGATTGAGTTGCACTAAAGATGTTTCCTAGCAACTGTTTTAATCATTAGTTAAAGGAATACTTGCAGCACTGTGTAAAACCTAAATAAAAACAGAATGCAATCATTTGTAAATCAGTTTTGACCTATATTCAATTGCATACAGAGACAAGATATTAAATACTCAAAGTGATAATCTTTACTGTATTTTGTAAATTAGACACTTATTCTAAATGTGATGCCTGCAGCACATGTTGGGGCAGGGACTATAAAAGACTGTGGGGACTAAATGTAAAGGAGCATTCTCGAAAGGATCAGTGTTTCATTAGCAAGGACGGAGCAAGGTTTACTACTTTGTAAAAATCTCAGTGGGTCCAGCAGTGTAAGACCAAAGTTTCTCCATGCACAATTGCAAAGAACTAAAGGATTTCGACATCTACAATCCATAATATCATTAAAAGATTCAGAGGATCTGGAGAAATATCTGCACATCAGGGACAAAGTAGAAAACCAACGCTGAATGCCTGTGACCTTCGACGCCTCAGGCTGCACTACTTTTAAAACCAAGATGATTGGGTAAAGGATTTTACTACATGGGCTTGGGAACGCTTTGGAAGCGATTTCGTCGCTGCACCTACCAATGCAAGCTCAGATTCTGCCATGCAAAGTGAAAGCCATATATCGGAAACATCCAGAATCGCCGCTGACCCGTCTGGACCCGAGCTCATCTGAGATGGACTGTCACAAAGTGGGAAAGTCCAGCTATCAAGTTGTTCTTGGATCCTCCGGGCTAAAGAGGAAAAGGACCATCCAGATTGTTACTAGCTCAAAGTTCAAACCCAGCATCTGTGATGGTATGGAGGTGTGTTGGTGCCGATGGTATGAGTAAGCGAAGGCTCTATGAATGCTGAAAGATACACTCAGGGTTTGGAGCAACATATGCTGCCATCCAGACGACGTTTTTTTCAAGGACGTCCCCGCTTATTCCAGACTGGCCTGCCGACAGTCCAGACCTGTCTGCCAGTAGAGAACCTGAACCATTGAGCAACTGAAGTCATATATCAAGCAAGAATAGCAAAGTATTTTACTTTCAAAACCTCAACCATTAGTGTCCTCAGTTCCCAAATGCTAACTGAGTGTTGTTAAAAGAAAAGGGATGTAACACAGTGGTAAACATGCTCCTAACTGAACTTTTCTTTTGGAATATGTAGCAGGCATCAAATCAGTAGGAGTGTATATTTGCAAAAAAAACAGTTCAACCATTATATATCTCGACTGTATTCAATTGAATATAGGTCAAAAAGGATTTACAAATCGTTGCAGTCTCTTTTTATTTACATTTTACACATTGTCTCAGCTTTTTTTTTTTGGAATTTGGGTTGTATATCAATTACTCACCCATGTCACCTTGAAGTTGTTGTTCTCATGTCTCCAGGATGAATGAAGAATCCAAAAATGGAGAAAACGTACATCCATTCAGTCCCAAAAATCACTGTCCAAAACTATTGGGCAATAGGGGTGCACCAAACTAATGTCTTAAATCTGGCACAATTAAAACAATAAAATAAATGTGCACTGACATGAGGCTTCTCTACCATGACTGTGTGGAAAGTGGTAGTTCTTCATGACAGCATGTTTAGTAACAAAGGGCTCTCCATGGACTTAGCCTGTTTCCACTCAGTATGCTGAAGCCGAGACAAAATATGAAGTCTCATGTGAAGTCAAAGCACATTTCCTGCTGATTTCAAACATTAGTTACAGTTGAAAGCCAACAGTGACACATTGTGTTTATTCTACTCTAACATTCTGTCTCCCCACGGTCTTTCCCTGTGTTTTAAATGAAGGAGTGCAGGCCAAAGCAGTGGAGACAAACCATAGAGAGGAGGACGGACACTCTGTCCATCAAGGAAGTACGGGAAGATGACATTGGGAATTACACCTGCGAATTACAGTTTGGGAACTTTGTGGTGCGGAGGACGACTGAGCTATCCGTCACAGGTAAAGAAACATTTCTCCAACGCTGCAAATCCTTTGATTGCAGAGTCATCTCTGCTTACCTTTGTTGAGATGTTTAAACACTGGCATTTACTGAGAGAGACACAGTACAGTACAGAGAGTCTGCTGCAGTGCTTGCAACAGCAAAAAGAAAGTAACTGCACACTGAAAGCCTCAATGCAAATATATATTTATATTCAATGGATTTCAAAGCAAAAGAAAATCCTCATTGCCGCTCATAGTTTTGGGCACTGTGTCTGGTGATTGTTTTCTACAGATTGTGTTTTTTTACACTCTGATCTGGCAAAAAAAAGTGGCTCCAGGTTGTTAAAAAATTAAGCTTTTTAAAGCTGATCCCTGCACCTTTTGCCAGAGTGTCGCAGTCAATAGCCTCACTGTCTGTGTGACTTCTGGGCTGCTTTAATTGCTAAGTAGTGGAATTCAACCAGAGCCACCTCAGCACTTTTTCTCAAGGCTGTTGAAATATTTAAGCCTGAACCTAAAGTGGGTGACAGATTGCTCGCCACTGACACTGGGGTTGACACTGCATGCACTGTGGATAGGGACACCCAAAACCCACAACTTGAGATTAGTTAAGAGTGATGTCCAAATGCGACTTGAAAGGTCCCATATTATGTAGAATTTAGAGGGATATATTGGCAGAAATCAAATATGACACGACAAGAGCGTTGGAAATACACTGATTTTGACTGATTGACTGAAACGTCCTCTACCAAGCTTTAAACATCTCTAGGAGCTCACATTCTCTTGAGTAAAAGTATTGTTGTTGTTTGGACAATTCCATACGACAGCGGCTTCTCTCTGTGACTCATTTTGCTGAGCTCATTTTTCCTGTGGTGGCTTATGTCTGCAAGAATCCCAACAAACGCAGGATGACGCAGACCGAAATAAAACAAGTAGAAGTGAAGAGGGTTTGGATGGATGGAGGGGCCGCTGCATTTCAGTGCCGCCGCCATCGCACATTGTGGGTGTGAGGGTCAGACAAAGTGTTTGCTGTTAACTGCTACTTGATTACACTTTATAGTCCCTTTAAAGAGACAAAGACAGACTCCAGCGAGGGGCGAGCGAAATCATAAATCATTTTCTCACCAGCCTCAAAATGTCATCCTGGGGGAATGGTCTTAATCTCTCCATCTACTTTGGAGACATTCAGCATTTCAAAACAGGTGGTGAAAGATGATTGATGATTGGGCCGTGGCATTTATGATTTCTTTTTTTTTAAGGAAAAAATATATGCTTCCACCTGTGTCTGTCTTGGTTTACTCCCACATTCAATCTGCGTGACGGTGTGAACATGTCTCCTTTTAGCCTTTTGACAGAGCGGCAACCTGTCCAGGATGTACCCTGCCTCTTCCACCCTCACAACCCTTGTGTGGATGAATATACATTAGGTTAATTTGACGTGTGAAAGAAATGGAAGTGATTGTTCTTGATTTTATTTAAATTCCAAGCACTTAAAAATAATGTCAAAGGGGCCCTTGAGTCTAATTCCATAGCAGTAGGTTACAGTGTGCTGCATTGTTATTCATATACTTGAATGTACCTTTTAGGATGCAAATAAACACCTTCACCCAAAGTTGACTTTTACTGTAAGGTTACAAGATGCAGTTTTGCCTGGAGGAAACAAAGTGTACCGTGTAATACAAAGTGTTATAGAAGTTCCCATTGTTCTGTCTGAACTTGGAGTGCTTTTTATCTTTGGAGAGCAATGCCAGCGTTCACTCTGCTTTTGGCTTGGATGCTTTCCTTTTAGGCAGAATTGCTTTCCTCTGAGTTTTGGATTTATTTATTTATTTTCTGTCTTCGATTGAAGAAGTTTTGAGTTTCTGTACGTGGTGTTTTCTTTTGTGCAGCCATGGTGGCTGTACTGATCATGCTAACTACCCGGTTCTTTTGATCTACCTTCTATTTCTGTCTGCTGCTCCTGCTTCGGTGCACATGAAACACATTGCGTCCTATAAGGATAAGGATTTTGTTCTTGGAAAGAACTCCTGTGCATGGTGTTTAGACCTGTAAATGTAGAAGCTTTCATGAACTGGGTTGAACCACCCGTCAGCCCTGAACACCTTAAACTTTCATGCACTCGTCATCAACAATTAACAGTCCCTGTCAGTGTGTATAATTTCCCTCCGTAAAAGATACAGATTTTTATCAATCCACTGATTTTATTTTGAGTCAGTGTCCTCCACGAGTTTAATACTCATTTCTTGTGTGTGCAAAACACTCAAGTTGGTCTAATTTTCACAATTAATCATGATAACAAGCATTCTAGGGTTCAATTGCTTAGGAAATTGTCAGCCATTTATCCCCATTATATACCCATCTAGGCCAGTGTGAAGAAGTATGAAATTGGAAAGAGTCACAACACAGAATCATAATAGAGCTAAAAAGGACAAAAAAATAAATGCTCTAAGAACTGAGACATTAGTCCTTTTTGTGGGAACTGAACAACCCTTAACCAGGGGCTTCACATTAGATAAACTTTTAAGAAACTTGTGAGCCGTATCCTTGTTTTTGAGCTAAATTCAGTGGAAATCCAAGTTTATATTTGCAGTTAAAAACACAGAAGCTATGATAAACTATGTAATTCGTGGACTGCAGTGTTTTGTATTCCCATTTTTGCCAAAAACAGAACTCTCTCAATTATTCTCTGTTGTTTCTTACATAAGTATTGATCGTCCCAGTCAATACAGAGGCATGTGACGGCACATTTGTTTGACAAATCACGATCCAGAGCGCTGCTATTAACTATTGAAGTGCCTGGAACCTGTATTTAGTGTCACCCCCTGATGGGGCTGGGCCAAATGGAGACAATCAGTTATCACAATATTTAACCAAATGCCTCCATATCAATATTGCTACAGTATTTTAGGGTATTGGTGCTTTCACAAAATATTCATATGAAAATGAAATCGGCCCAACTCTGCTCATATCATAATATCAATATAGTATGAATATATAAAACAGAGGTAGCACCTGATGGCTACACGTTACATGTCATGACATTCTTCCGGTGGAAAAGGGCTTCGACTATCCACTTAGAGATCTGTTGGTTGGGACCTGACCTTTCCATCTATTTTTTTAATCTTGAATACATATACATGAACCTTTATGTAAAATTATTATCAACCTCCCACAGATGATTCCAGTACACCATCAAAACCTCTGTCACTCCCCTCTTTATCAACAGCCAACAGGCCCTCTCACAGCAGTGCAACGGGACAAAAGGTCAGATTCCATGTGATTATAATGAGCACCACTAAAATCATAATGAGCTTCCTCGCTGCGTAATTGGAAGCGGCATTCATTTTTAAATACATTTTGTGGTTTTATGACTTCTTTGTAAGGTGCGCCGTTTGATGTCTTAGATTAAACACGGCAGAATAAAGGAGCGGTGATGAAATAGATATACAGGGGAGCAGCAACTTTGGTGTGTAAAATAGACTGTCAGCGTGGCTAATGAGCTGGGACTGATGCTGTTAACCTGCTTTTCTTATTTTGAACCAGCACGCAATGAGGTGTGTTTGGTTGAGGAAGGGAACGGCCTGAGAGGTTGAAAACAATCATAAAAAAATATCTCTCCACTTAAAATGTCCCTGCCTTCCTCCTTAAACGGACGGATGCATTAAGCGGACATTTTCCGTGTCCTTAAAGTCTGAGTGTTTTGAGTAGACCAAGCCTCTTGTTTCGACAGTCTTTCAGTCCGACGCATTTGAGACAAATTTTTCTCAAGTGTCTAGTGGTTTCCTGCTGGATAGCACCATTCTATATCAGTGTCTTGCTTACTATTGAATATTATTGTACAGCGACTTCACTGTTTGGAAATGGAAGGAACTATTTTGCTTTCTCAGCTCAACCACTGCTCTTGAATGATGGGAACCTTTCCCTTGATAAGTGCTTTTCTGCTCTAGATGCTGTTTTCTGCAAATGTAGACAAAGAATAAAAGAAGCATGGAATTCTGGGGACAGATAGATGATTGTTGAGATAAATCTGTAAAAAACATTTTCTTTTGTTTAGGATTCCGTTCAACTTTTTAGGGTTTAGAGTGTCAAAAGTCGTTCTTGGGTTAATACCACTTGTTAAAGAGATTTGGTGCAGAATTTAACCATTTCTGACCACTTAAGAATTGATAAAAATGGTCAGAAATTCCAATTACACTTTGAGATATTAAGAACTTGATGAATCCATGCTGACATTTGGAGATTTCTTTAACTATTGCATGTTTTGCCGATTGGATAGTGAGCACTTCTGTTCTGAAAATTGCCGAATCATTGCAGATACTCTCTTATTGTCAATATACCTATGAAAGCCATCCATCCTCCGAACGCCTGAGGTCCCTAGTTTGTGGATGTACAGTTTCATGAGACTCTGATCACCCTAGTAGTCACAATAGGTAGTTTTGTAACGTGATGTCAAGTTTCAAAATTGGTCTTACCATAATGTAATGGTTACTAGGGGGACTAACATCATCACACATGAATACAAGTGGGTTCATTGAATCCAGGAATCTCAGTAAGTAGTCATGTCTGTAACAGGGAGACTCATGGGTACCCATAGAACCCATTTTCATTCAGATGTCTTGAGGTCAATGGCCACACCAGTTTTCCCTTGCCAATATTAAGCCTAACTTTGGAGCGTTATTCAGCCCCCTTTCCAAGTAGCTTGAAAAGGTTGGTACTGATGTATGCCTTAGGTTGTCTGGTTTCACATGACACCACTACCTTCATGCTCACTTAAAAAATGAGCGTGGCAAAGTCTTTTAAATGCAGTATTGTCAGCCACTTTTTCTGGCAATCCTGTGGGTCTCTTAGGGTTAATAATACTTTCCAATCGACTCTTTATTTCAGCTTGTAAACAGCTCTTTACAGCAAGACGGTGAGGTTACCTCACTTAGGCTGTGTTATCATGCTGTGTTAGCAAGCTAACAAACTGTAATTATGCAGACACACAGTATCCAAGTAAGGAAAGTCATCCTTTAGAAACACAGCCAGCTTCTCACAACCGTAAGTCCTTCCAATATGATCGAGGGAGGCTTCAGGGGAAACTTTTGTTTGTTTTCTCCCGAATATTGGAACCATTGTTTTTTGCATCCTGGCCTGGCACATCTTGGCTGCCATTACCTATAATATATGCAATCCTGTCACTGTGATGAATGCTGTTGAAGCTGAAACATATTGATTTTTTATACTTCAGTCTATTGTTCTCAAGGAGCAGCTAAATGACTCTAGTTTTGCTGAGTAAAAGTAAATGTGGCATTTGTTCTGAGAGGGACACAGACAGCTTTTGGCACACCAGCAGCAGAGTTTATGTCAAATGTATGTTCAGTATTAAACCATTCACAGTGTGAACTCATTTAGTGAACACTGAGATGTTAACAGGGCCTCTATGTTCTTGTTAATCCTAATAAACACTTTGCCGCTGCGGCTCAATATGACACTCCTGCCTCTCTAATTCTGCAAGGTATCTCCTCTACCAGCACCATTTGGTGGCCATTACAAATTTCCTCTCCCATCCCTGAGTTTACTCATTAGCATATGAAGGAGGTTGGAATATAATTGCTCCTTTAATTGATGGAAGATAATTAATCTGGCCAAGGTGCTGGTGGAAAAGAGAAGACGATGCACTGAGTGGATCTGGAGAGTCATCCTTGTTTTTTTTTCTTGTGAATTTATTACATTGTGTAATCAGCAGGTGCTTGATGAGGTTTAGTCATTTTTGCATCTTTTTTTGTATCATTACCTTTGATATTTTGTCACTTTAGGAGAGAACATGCTTATAAATAAAGATGAGGCTTGTCATTATTTGGTAAGTCTTCTGAGAGTTGAATTCATCGTCTCCTGCTGGGGCCGATGGAGCATTTCGGCTCAATCTTTAAGACTGAAAGTTATTCATTATACCATGGCATGGGTAACTTCCTAAATGTAAATGTCTTTAGCGTTTGCGTTGTTGTTGATTTATATTTGTGGAAGTTATCTCTAAGAAATATACAATGACTTTCAATGGATTTCAGTGCTTGGTTCATTTTAATGTCAGAACTGTTCACATGCCATATCCCTGGCGTGGTACCATGATTTTCACACCCTCATGATGTTCTGGAGCAGTTGCACTAATGGCCTGAGTTATTTTTTAACCTTCTGGCTTTTCCATGGGCACTTACACCTTTCATAACTAGAACTACAGTATTTGCCAGAAGATTACTCTTTACTTAGCTGCATTTATTTTTGTGTTTTTTGAGGTTTTTGTTCCACTCTGTAGCTTTCCAGTAGTGCTCCTTATGTATTCAAATCCAATCAATTCATCAAAGTATGTATTTTCCCAAGCTCTTCTAAAAACCTTTTTGAGAATTGTGTGTTCTCGATCTCCCAAATTAGCTATATTCCACTTACCTCTTAGCCCGCATGCATGCTAAGCAATGTGATGCTGTGAGTGCCGTGTTAGTTCAGTTTCGAAAATCACAACCAAACGGACTGACCAGCTGAGGCAGCAGGAGATCAGCAAGTCCTATGTCCTGCAAGGTGAAATTACCGTTTCTGTCAAAGGACTCTGATGGCTTTGACGAGAGCAATATAATGGCTTCAATTCCCAGCTGGAAAGGGCTTTCAGGCGGCAAGGTAAAGCGGTGAAAATATAACACTGACTATGGAAGCGCCTGGTACAACCCCAACTTCAAACAGAACTTCATAAACTACCCTTTCACTTATTATTATCGCCACTTTACCAAACTTTTTGCAAATGACTGCATTGGCATTTCCCTTACAAAGAACACAGATGAACCCTGTAACAGTCTGACCTAAAGTTGCTTGGGTACTGGTCAGGGCTTGACAATTTAATAGTCAGAGTCTTTGCAAACCCTACAAAGACAGGTGTATCTTACAAGTCACATGTTGGGTCCTGGCATTCATGTGGATGCTAGGGTTGGGTCGGTTGTCTGCAATTCGGTCCGGTACGCCGTCTTGGACCGGGTTTTATTTTTTGAGACCGACCGGACCGCATACTCGGGCAGAACGTACACGGAGCGGACACCACGGAGGTCCGCCCGGTAAAAGTGGACGTCCGCAAGCCCTGTGCGCGCAAAGCGCGACCGCGCAGACTCTGCTCCGCGCACCAGTGTCACACAAAAGACGGCATGTATTTTTCACATCGCGGGGATTTTTCACGGACATTTTTACACAAAGTCCACTCCGCTTATTGTATGCCCGAGTCTGTGAGCACCTGTGTCTGCCTCTTCACCAAGCGCACAGCAAGCAGGAGAGCGAGGGGGGTGGGGCGGGGACTAAGCTAGGAGGTGCGATTGCGCATGCGCCTCTACTGTAGCCTGGCGTTTGTTTAATAGTGACGGGGAGTCGATAATGGCGGACAATTTAGTCTCTACGAAATCAAAGAATGCGCCACTATGGCAACACTTTGGCTTTGAGCCAGATGAAGGAGGCAACCCTTGTTTGCACTGATTGAGTAAACTGCAAAATTTATTTGTAAGGAATAAAAGAAACAACTTGTTACTGTCACTCTGTTGTCCTAAGGTCGTTTTTTATTTTAAATGAGTCAATTGCGCTCCCAAGTGGCGAAAATCCAGTATTACCGACTTGATGTGTTTTTTTTTTTTTACAAAAAACGGACCGTTTTTTTTTCTCATACTGACCCAACCCTAGTGGATGCCACTTGACACACTCCACCCACCCAAACACCATTGCAGACCAAATACACACCCTCATGGCAACAGCTTTTCCAACTGGCTGTGGCCCCCCAGCAGGACAGTGTCCCATGCTACACTGCAAAAACTGTTCAGGAATAGCCCAGCAAGTATCACGAAGAGTTCAAGGTGTCAACCTGGCATTCGCATTATCCAGAGCCCAATCTGATTAAGCATTCATGGGACATGCCAGTACCTCAGAGGTACCCTCCACTGATGGTGGGGCCTCCTTGGATTGGACCTGACCTACCGAGGCATGGACACAGGACCTCTGGGGGTGTCTGGGACTGGGGACTGGATAGCAGATCCTTTGAGCGAGGTGCTGGTGTGTCCCACGTATGCATGATCAGATTTGGATTTGAGGAATTTCAAGGCCAGAGCTTTGAGCTCTTTGTCATGTTCCTCGGGCCAGTCCTGAGAAGTCTTTGCAGGGTGGCATGGCATGGTCTTGTTAGGGGAAGGCACTGCATTCAGGGAGTGTCGTTTCCACGAAGGGGGGTACTTGATCTGCAGTAGTGTTTGGGTGGGTTGAGTGTGTCAAGTAGCATCCACATGAATGCCAGGACTAAAAGTTTCCCAGCAGAACATTGCATTGTAACAAGACGATCAATGTTCTTCACTTCACTTGTCAGTGGTTTTCAGGTTTTGGCTGATGGGTGTATATCTTTGTTGGTGACAAGGGGGCTTGCGAGGGAAGACCACGATCGGTGAACATGATAGGTTTGTCCACAGTCCTTGAGTATGGACTGCCGTTCTTGATCTTGGGAACAATATGTGTGACAAAACCTGCTTCTCAGTGTCCTCATAAGTCACATCCAGATACAGTCTCTGAATTGTTAAAGAAATAATGCTGCTGATTGAACTTCTTAAAAAAGATAATCTTGTATAATAGGAAAAAAAGTGGTTGAGTGATAAATGGCAGACCCAGATGGAAAGGAGGAAGAATGGTCGTACTGTAACCATGCAGACTTTCTGCCAGGAGGAAGCTCGCCGTGTTATGAAATGTACTTAAAGCTCAGTGAAGAGCTCTTAAAGCATGATGGATGGCTTTTTGTTCAATTGCAATGACTTCTTTTTTAATGTGCCCTGCTGCTCATTTTCCTAAATGAATTACTGGATGAGGGTCTGTGAAGAATATGAGGACATCCCATGTACATGCACCAAAACCCCCCTACAAAATCAGCAAAGAATACTGCAGGATAATGCAAACAAAATCTAAATGGCCAAGAATTTTTATTATTATAGTGTTAGTATTTTAAGATTAATGATACCATATTTTTTATCGCCACCTTGTTCTGCCTCAGCCCTTGTCTCGCCATTTGTCACGTCCCACCTCTGCCATACTCCTGTACCCCAGTCAACACCAAGTATCAATCAGAGGTGAAAGGCAGGACCTGAGGCTTTCTTTTACAGCCAATAATGGAAAGTCTCAAGCTGGGCTTTGACAGTGGCATTTTCTTCTTCCTCTTCATCTTCCGCTGCTGCCAACTAAATTGTACGGTCAGCTATGGCACCAGATTGAAGGCCATGATAACACCATTCAGAAATCAATATGACATATTGCAACACAAGTTCTACAAGTGAGCAAAAGCTGAGGGAATATATGGTGGTCAAGTGAGATCAATGCACATGGAGGCTTTAACATGCAGAGCAGCATCCATTTTTAACACTGATCCAGATGTAGAGTGAAAAATGCCCTTAATTCTGCAACAAGGACATTTATTGTTTCTGTTCAATACAATGGATGTTGGATATTTTTCCAAGCAGCCTCTTCCTCAGGCTTTTTTCTTTTATTAACTGTCCTTCACCTCCACTCACACAGAGACATAGAGGTCAGGAAAAAGTTTCATTTTAGCATTTTACTCTGACCTTGCAGAAACAGTCTTTGGCACAACTAAGAACAGTGGAGGAAAACAGCCTTGTGAAGTAATTTGCTGAGACCTGCACTGGACCACTTTGCACTTTCGAAAGCCCGAGTGGCAGTGAAGAGTTATCTATGAAACGTGTGCTGGAATTCATTACTTTAAAGTCACGTGACCGTCATTTTTCTTGATGGTTGGAGAGGCCGAAGGTTACGAACAAATTATTTTCACAGAAGCGTCACGCACCAGCTCACTCATTCACGGCTGTTAACAAGGAAGTTTTGTATTTTCCTCAGCTTCAGTTCATTACTGGCTGTGCTCCAGTGGCAATTTCCCATCACATGTCAGAATTTAATATGCGCTTATGACATAATTGGGTCTCATTTAGGGTAAAGCATGAACAGTTGTAGCTCTTATTTGTCATGTAGGTTGATGAGACAGGTGAGTTTTTATACTTCAGATATTTTAATTGAGCTAAAGAAGGTTGTACGTACGTATTGTTGTGTCAATGGTCATTTCCATTTACATGAAACATTATGTATATTCACAGATGATAGAGAAAATATGGGATCGTATTTTGAGAATGGAAAAAATGTACACATAAAATCAATGTGTATAAACAAAATAAAAAAGACATAAAAGAAATTCAAATCTAAGAACAGGAGCATAACTCAGATAAGGCAGTCTAGGAACAATAATTTCCCGCCTTTATCTCCCCTCTTAGTCTTTCTTATCTTTCTAAACCTTTCTTGTTTCCTTATCCCTGACTGTTCTCTCACTCATTAACTCATTAATTCAAATGAAACACTTTTTAAGTACGGGCTACAACTCAGGAACGTCTGTGTGCAAGGTGTGATATGAGAGGTTGCCTGATCGTACTACTTCTCTTTTCCAAACAGGATGCACATGTTAGATCACGTGTATTTTGCATGTATGAACTAAGGTTTCTATCCATGACATAAGTCATAGTTTCTGTTTTTGCTGCGAAGAAGCAGTAAGGGTGGAATGTGTCAGATACACCAAGGATAATTAATAAAGATTCTGATTCTGGAGGAGTCATTTCTAGGATGTTGTTAAAGATATCTGAGTAAAAGATGCAACCTTTCCTCGACGTGATTGACTGCATGTGGTATTTCAAATCGTGTAAGACAGTGTTTGGTATTGTTTGAGCATCTGTGACTGTGTTTGAGACTTTCTTCCCACGTGTCATCTGTTTTTTTTAATGTCTGCTTCTTTTTTCCGGCTGGCCTTAAAACTCTCACAAGATGGAGAGGTTGACAGGTGTATTTTTAGATAAGACATTTTCTCGTGCCGCTTTAATTAGCACGACGCACAGAGAAGTCTTTAACGAAACTGCTTTGAGGGTGATCAGTGAAATATCGTCTTTCCCATGATGGATCATTAACGATCTGCCATTTTTTGCTGAAACACCAAATACACTCTCATTTTTATGACAATATAATTTCACACCACATCATCGACGTCTTTCTTTCTTTTTTTTTTGTATCGATCATAATATCCTTGTGTGTAAAATGTCAGAAAGTTGAGGACTTGTCTTCACATTGCTTGTTTTGTTGGACCAACAGTACTTGGGAGGACTAAGGTGGAGCTTCATTGGTAATTGGAGGTTCTAGAAACCTGAAGCACTGCTAGAAGAATCCTTAAATCCTTAAAAGAAGGATCCTACCCTTAAACCGACATATGCGTGTGCATGCTACAGTGTGCTGAAGATCGGCTGCCTGAATATTTTATACTGTAGACTATACAATACACTCTGTACTTTGGCTCTACTGTGTACATTTTCCACGATACCATTCCAGTCGCTGTCCCCTCTGTCCAGCTGTTTGCCACAACTCCCATGTTTCCAGCGATGCCCCCATTCCCCCGTGATTTGGCAGGCTGTTTGTTATGCGTTCCCCTGCCATCACTACCCAACCCGGCTATTCAACTCAACCCTGTGCTCTGATCAATCCAGCAGCGGTGTGTGTATACTGTAGTGCACACTCAGCATCCCGGTGGGTTTCCACCTGCTGGCGCCATCAAAGGAGCAGCACACAGGAGATGTGATTGCAGAGCTTACAGCAGGGGAGGGAGTGGGCGAAGCAGAGAGTATCTGAGCATGAAGCGTGTGCAGAGAGCAGTGTTCTCAGACTAGAGTAGGTATTTGGTTACTGTTTATCAGCGCAGGCTGTAATTTCACTGAAATTGGTGTCGAACATGCGTTTGAACTCGCATGGAAAGGAGGTTTCAACGTTATGATTTGGTTGTGAATCCCAAAGACAGAAAATTCATGCACGCAGAGCTTTAAGAAAGCTCCCTACATTTGTATCCCAAAGGTCATCTGTGTGTTTGTGTGGTGTTGTTTGCTCCCATGAACAAGTGACAGGTATTTGGCAACATATTCCTGGATGCTTTTTTTTTTTTTTTTTGGCTCAGCCTGGCAGATCTGAGCCTCATGAAAAAACTGCCGAGGAAGAGCTCCAGGAATTAGTTTGACTTGGCCGGCTTTCCACAAGGTGAGATGACTTTGATCAGCGTCCCCTTGTTTGATGAGGTGGCACTTTCTGGGCACAAATGCTGTTTTAAGCAAACAAAGGACTATCTCCCTTGGCGTTTTGTCACAAGATTTAGGACACAGGGCTAGCAAGGGTGGACAGGAGGATTTAATGCATTTTTAGTGCTAAGTGTCCGGACTCTTTGAGGTCTATGGATGAACAAATCATAACCAGGAAAGGTCAAAAAAATATTATTGCAAAGTCATTGTTCTCTGTCATTGACATGCTGCATGTTTGTTCGGTGTTTGTACACCTTGGTGGTATTTTAATGAAAAGTAATTTAAAGTAGAGACTAAAAATGACAGAGGATAGACATCCATCTTTTCTTCTTCTGTCTTTTGCTTCACCTCCAGTTTTGGCAGAAGTGGCGTCACTGTACTGTACCATAGAGGCAGCCCGAGCTATCACTGCAGTACATGACAGATTATGCCACCCAGTATCCCTAGAGATTCTGCAGTGCATGATTTACATCCAGTGACAGTGTTCACTTGCAATGTAGAAAGCAGCGTGCTCTTTATGTGATGAAACCGTAAGTAAAGTGCGGTACATGCTGAGCATGTGATGCCATGCAGAAAGACGTAGCAGTCGGGGCACAGTTGACAGGGAGTGGATGAGATTTGACTGCTTTTATGGAGTAAGTAGAACAGCGGCATATCCTCATGAGCAGTGATGTGCATGAGGAGTAGAGACTGTATAAAATAATGGCCGTAGCCACTGTGATGTCACCAATTGGTTTGTGGACTTGAGTTTGGCATTTTGGCTGTCGCCATCTTGGATTTTTGGAGCCAGAAGTATCTGCTAGCGATGGTATACAACATAATTATTTTTCTTTTCTTTTGTTTTAGTCCATATATCTTCAGCACACTGTCCTTTTTCCTTAGCAAACACAGATTCTTTAAACAAATTAATGTTAAGCTTTTCGTTATTAAAAAAGGTATTGACAAACCCAGAGCTACAAAATTATGTACACGCATCTTCAGACCAGGAACCAATAGTTTGTTTATCCCAAATAAATATTGGTTTTCCTCCATATCAAGTAACCGATTCCATAACTGAACTATACATATCTTACAGCGAACCTCACATGATTCCCATCCCATGTCCCCCACTATAGCCAGCTTTGGAACATATGTGTGCACGCCCAGGAAATATCTTACAGCACTATTTTGTACTGATTCACACATAGAAATATTTCTGAGGCCCCTAACCCCAGCAGTATAATCGAGCACTGGACATACACAAGCATGAAACAGCTTTGAATATGTTTGGAAACTCATATCTTTCCAATTCTTACTCTTACCAATGATTGATGAGCTCTACCTGCTGATTCAGAAAGAACTTTCACACCTTTCATGAAATTCATGTGTTCATCAACGTAGGAACCGAGATATTTCTAAGAATCTGTATAATTCAGTTTATGTGATACAGCTATGGTTGAATGTGATAATGCTAATTTTTTGCTAGCAAAAAACAGGCTTAAAACCATTAAAACAAAGTGCATTTATCAGAAAAAGTAAATATTAAACTCCTTAGAGGATCTTTTAGTACGACCAAACACTAACAGACTTTTTTAGTTGACCACAGCGTTACAGTAAACAGTGTCACCGAACAGCTACAGCTATACCTATACACTGTAAATCTGGGGTAACGCCTTGATTAAATTGCATTGCTACTGAGAAATTAGCTTCTGAGACAAAATACTTTTTTGTACCAGGTTGTAAACGTGTTTATTTCTGCTGTAAAGTTGGGCATTTTAACATGGGGTTCTATTGGATTGACTCGCTTTTGTAGCCAGCCTCAAGTGGCCATTTGGGGAACTGCAGTTTTTGGCATTTCCATATTGCCGTCATTTTCCGGCGTCATATGCCTCCTGTGTTTCATGCCTTTCAAGGTGGGGAGGTTGGGGTGGTAAATGGGTGCATTCGTGCCAGCAATCAGTCTTACCATAACCTTCACTAGGTGGTTTTGTTTCTGATCCTAATCATACCTTAACCATATTGTCGTTGCCGTGCCCTGAAAGAAAGTAAATCTTGGCAGTGAACAGCAAATTCATTAAGTGTCAATGTTCTGTCTGTTCTCTTTGGGTCACATTTGGAGTCAGTCTGGTGTCTTTATCTCATTTATTGAGGCATTTTCAACATGTGTGATTCGCACAGCTATCCAAAAGGAACAGAGCAAATAATTTGACTCGCTGAGAAAATGATTAATCATCACACCCACTTATCTATTTATACTCCACATGAACCAACTCGCTTTGCTGTGTTGCTCATGGATGCACAAAACTCGCAACAAAAATGGCAGGTGCACTCAGTGTTTGTGTCACTCATCTTCGTCTTTGTGAACGTGTGATTAAATCAGTGTGTGAGTATAGAAATCTGAACCCGGAGCTGTTTTGAGCGAATATTTACCCAAAACGTCTTTGCCTTAGAGACAAGGTCTTGGTGGAGCAGGTGAAGCCAAGCAACAGATGTGATGCCGGTTTGAACAGATGGTGCAAAAATGCAAAAAAGGTCAGGTGGTCTGGTGCCTGTGCTGCTATCGCTGCACATTGATTGGGCTTCTTTTTTTTTTTTTTTTAAGAAGGAAGACAGAATCCCCAACAATAATCCCTCTGCATGGAAGCGGGCCTAATTACTAACAGTGGGCAGCTATTTGACACATTCCTCGTGATTTGACAGGTATAATGTTGCTTTTGATGAGTATTGCTTTCTTAGACATCTGAAACTGAACTACAGCAAAGAGACCAGTCCTGTTTCTGCTCTTTCTTACACTAAGTACAAATGTACATGCACGATTTTCAGCGTTACTCCATCTGATTTCGGATCCCTAAACCGACTGTCACCTTTGCAGCGGGTTGCTGTCATACATCTTGTCAAATATCTATCAATTAGCAAACTGTGCTTACAAATGCTCCTCTGACACACCGTACATCTGGGATCGCTAATTAAGATGACGTGTTACATAATTAATGCCTTCGCCCTACTAATTAGCGCTCACTTAGTGCCTTAGCTTTGGAGATGTGAAAATCAGTGCTAAACTAGTGTTAATGTAATTCCACACCACCGTGGTGTAGAGCAAGTGCTCGGAGTAGGAGATGTGGGAAACCTAAAGTCCTCACCACTTTGAGATCTTTAAAAATAATGATTTTTTAAATGCATACATTGGTGTTATTTTATATTTTTTAACTTTAATGCTGTGTTGAAGTGCTGGTGCTTCTGTTGTTTGGTTGATTTTGAGTGACTTAAGATTTATGGCTGCTCTCAAGGCCATGAGCACATGGCTCTGTAGCCTTGGAGGTATTCTATCCCTTTTTTCCCTGCCGCCCCTATCTCTGACAGTTTGTAGAAATGCCCCATCAAGGACACTTCAGCCACGTGTCAATCCGCTGATTCCGCCTGAGAGATAAGACGGAGGGAAGGGACTCTTGCATAATTTATAGTGAGCAAAAATCAATTTTGTGGCATAAATTACTCTGATGTTAATTAGTTGCAGATTGGTCTTTACAAAAGGTGCATTCTAAATCACTTCGGGGAGAGACTCACTGCACCGAGACGAGACTGAATTGTTCAGCTGGTGATAATTTTACATGATGTTATGATGGAAAATTAGGTTTGTTTCCTTTTTTGGAACGTGACCAAAATGTTTTCAGAGGACGAAATGGTCCCATGAATGGAATTTAAAAAAAAGAAAAAAAGATAATTATAGTTTTCAGTGCTGCTGGTAAGGCAGGGAACGTATGGAGGAAAATGGAAGCTTGTGTTAGTGAAGTCAAGTAAATCCTTTCTCTCCCTACTCCCCCGTCCTCGCTCCTTCACACACTGACACACACACTTAATGCAGCGCACACACACACACAGACGCGCCACCACACACACCACCCTCGGTCAGGGAGATTGCTTACCAGCGCTTAGTTCAGTGGCGATGCCCAGTTGGGCCTTGATGTAATGGAAATTGATTGCACTGCTCCCAGGCTACGCTGTCATGACAAGTTATTTTAATGGCACTAAAGCGGGCTTATGTTGAAGTTTAAAGGAGGGGGGCGGAGGCTGTACAGTGACTCGAGGCGTATTTACAGCATTGCAAGGCTTTTTATTTATTTATGAGATAGCACAATGTTTCTCAAGAAAAAAGAAATAAAGACGGCGAGTTTACAATGAGAGATAAAGAAGAAAATGACGGGGTGGGCGGGTGATAGGGGTGACAGTTCAGAGCCATTTTCTTGCCAGCTTGAGAGTTACCGCCCCAGTAGTGGATGTAGTGCTTGAAGTGAGCCACAAAAGTTATAATTAAAGAATGATTTGTGCTGTTCGGTGTACATTTAGCTGTCACTTCTATGGTGGTACAGTATAGTGCATACAAGCCATATACTGTATGTGCCCATTTATCTCAGCAGTAACCTGCCAAGCAGGGGGGAAGGAAATTTTCAGCCAAGATGAAATCTGTTGTTTATTGGCCTCACTCAGGTAATGGCTGCAACATAGGAGCCGTGACAGAAGGAACTTTGCAGGTTCTCTTTGTGCCTCTGGGTTTTCTTTTCCTCCCATTCTAGACGTGGAGAAAACTAACAATAATAAACACAGAATGCCTTCTGCCATTTCTTCAGTGATGTGTGTTCCTCAGGTGAGGTCATTTCCTGTCAACAAGTTGCATTCAGGTAACTCCTCGCAGAGGTCATCTGTGGCTTGCTGGCGTGTGCCTTCGTATTATTGGAGGAGACTTGGCTGTTCTTTGCCATAGGCAAACCTCTGCATAAGCTGTTTACTCTCAGTCTGCCATCCTGTTTCTTCTGTTTTTTCCAGTTTTTTCTTCCTCTCACTCTGTTTAGTTGCTTTAAACAAAATGATTCATGTTATAAGCAAAAGTCATACTGGACCTAGTGATGAGTACTTAAGAGTCTCATAACACAATCAGTTTCTAATTTATTTAAAAGTTTAGTGGCATTTCAGATGGCAGTGGCTCTAATAAATTACGATGGCTCATGCATGAGCACTTCATGTAATGTGTTTCCCTCATGTTTTGCCAATTAAGGCTTTCTGTGACCAAATCAAAAGGTCCCTGCACTTCTTGACAGTTAAAGCAACCAATTAAAATCCTGCACCCTGGGCTGAAACAGCCGTCACCGCCCACCACGAGTGATCATTACCACATCTGTGGGCTGGGCGGACTCCTCAGGCGGCGTATTGATTGCGATTGTGAAAACTGATCTCACGCTTTGGCCTGAAGGAGTGAGGCTGTCATGCTTTTCAGTGATGAAGGTATCAAGTCAGGTTTTGAGGCAAAGTCACACAGGCACGCTTGCACACGCACACCCACTGTTCTGATTGCCCATACCGGTGTCACTGTCCACTGTGCGCAGCGGTAAGGCTCATCACATGGGTCAGCAGAGCCAAGACCTCACTCACATACTGCTTGATCATCTGAACAAGTCCGGAAATTAACTTTGATGTGGAATGTCTGTGGGCGAGCGGCTCAGGTCCACGAGGGGGAAAGAGGTGGCTGGTCAGCTGCGTCTGTGGGCGAAATGTGTTTGCCACATGCAGAGATATGAAAGAGAGCATGAGAGAGGAGGAGTGTGTGTGAGAGAGAGATAGAGAGAGAAGCCACCCCCACACACTCAATGAGGAGTCACTCGTCTACTTCAAATATGCTTAATTCATATTCAACTCACATGGAGTTGTGGGCTTATAGAGCTAGATTTAATACATCTCAGCTCTCTCTGTGACAGATCTGGAGCATGTCTAAATTACATTGTAATTTCAATGAACTATCTCTTACAATATGTGCAGGGGGCAGACCTATCATTAGCACTAAGTGCCCCCCTCTGTGGCATGAGAAAGTGCTTTTGGCTTTGTGTTTCTTTTTGTGTTGTCTCATACCTAAATGACAGAATAATTTGTCAGCGCCTTACAAAAACTCGTTTTGTGAGCTTTTTTGAATTTGCCATTTCTGCGGTTAAAGCTTCACTAGTCCGTGTCTTTGTAGCAACAGTTTATCTGTAACACAACAGGGTCACCTCCTAGTGACTACATGCTGAGAATTATCACCCAACTTTCAGCTCAACTGAGTTTTTTAGCCTCTTTTAGCTCAGTGTTTTGGTTTTATGGCAGCTGTTTTCAGTGAATAAAGCTCTGATAAACCCTGCCTGCTCAAGACCAAATGATAGTTAACGTCAGCACTAGCATATGAGTAAAGTGAAACCTCTCGCAGCTAATGAGCCAGACATTTTTGTCAGGAGTGTGAGACCAAACAAATGAGCCAAAATGAGAGTGAATATTGGTCCTAAAAATGTAAAGTGATGTTGCTCTATCTCGTGCATGTGTTAATTTAGTATTGTTTGCTGGCATGTTGACCAAAAAACCTGGTGATAATATTTTAGATGTTGTTTTTATCGCTTGTGACTTAATGTTTCAACAATACTGTGGTTAATGTATGGATAGGTTTAGGCACAAAAACTGCATGGTTATTCTTCAGAAAGAATCATGTTTTGGCTTAAAATACATGGTATTGGAGGCTAAAAGCTGCCAGAAATGCAGCGATGTCTTGGTAAAAAACATCCACTATCCCCTACAAAAACACAGTGGATACATAAGCCTCTTTTAAATAGGAATTGTGCAAATTTACAGGAAAGCTAAAGCAGTCTTTTTTCAGCATTGGCAGTATAAAAACAAAATCGGGGAGTGCAGCAAAATGCCGCCTGCCTACTTTTGTTTATACAGAATGTGCCTTTTTCAGGGCAATGGGGGGCGTGAGCAAGTAACAAAACGTGTAGCTCAGCGTGTGACGTAAACAGTGACGTACCCCAAGGGAAGCCACGGCTGGTCAGTCCTTCGGCGATTATCTCATAAGTTGGCCTTCACCGTCCCCGTCATCTGACGGTTAATGGCCTCTTCGTTTGCGAGGGCAAGGAGGGCGCGCAATGCCTTGTCTGCCCAGTTGCTCATCTTTACAGTGTCCGTCAGGTTTGCGTTTCCCTCTTGCTACTAGCTGCTCGCTAATTCCTGCTATCAGCTGTTTCTTGTTAGTCCACCACCAGTGGGTCACACGTGCGGCGTCATCAACAGCTCCTCCCACAAGTCAACAACAGCCCCTCCTGTGGCGGAAGGGCACCTCGTTCTTTTTAAACCAAGAAGGTGCCGCCAATATGTTGACGTCTTAAGCGGCGGAAAATTGGGCACCTCGGATCAACTCGCCAATCCGGCTCTGTGTGTCTAAATGCTCGCAGCTTGCCGGCAAAACGGCCCAACATTCGCAAAAAATCTGGCAGTGTAAAAGGAGCTATAGCTTCACATGCTCAGACTTTAAAAAATACCCATGTTTGGTGGCTAAAAAGCTGCTGGGAACACAGTGATGCCTCAGTACAAAACAAGCTCTTATCTCAATAGGAAGTGCAGCGATGTCCGGCTATAAAACAACTGCTTTTCATGACACCATCCCAGGAGAAAACACAGCAATGACTCCCTAAAAGACATTAAGTTTTGTTGTTTGCTGGTGTCGAACTGTGGTCTCTAGAGGTCTGCAGCTTGGCAGGCATTTCATCTAGGTGACAAACCATCCATATGAGTGATACCCACTCTGTATCTATACTACTGTACTTTACTTTAGACATGTTGATATGATACATATGCCGAATATAATTTAAGATGATCTCATAATAATTCAAACAAAATATGCTACCAAAATCAAACATAAATGATGTGAGGTGCTATAATAAGAAAGTTTCTTTTAAGATGTTCATTATGGCAACAACAACAAAAAAAACGTGATCTAAGAGATGTCATAACACAAAGGAAGGATCTTGTTATTATGGGTAAAAATGGATTTTCTTTTGTCCCCCAACATGAGTGCAGTAGTGCTCTGTACTAATTGGCCTGCAGGGGTTGCTGCATAATTCTGCAGGAAAACATGTTTGCTGTGCAGTCCTTGTATGCATTCCCCTTGGAGGCCATGTATGGGCAGGGAAATACAGGAAAAGGAAGCTTGTGCAAATGTTCATGACATATATGGCTTTGTTTATCTCTTAGTAACTGCGTGGCATTATTTCCTTTGTTTTTAAAATCTGCGTCAGTGCGACGGTGTTTTGACAACTGCGTTCGAAATAAAACCCAACTGGAGCCCCTGGGGCAATAGTGTCTACTTCTGATGAGCGACCTCTACTCTACAATGAGAAGATCTGATCCTATATACATTTGATGATACTGCTTTAGTTAACATTCGTCAGCCGTCTACCTACATTACATTTGCAGAGTCAACCCGCAGTCTGCCTGCATGTGGAAGCGCTCTGATCAGACTGACACACTCGACTCTGATACTGCTCATGATTAAAGCCTTTTATAGCTGACGGTACATCACCTTCTCTGTTGGCTGTTTTAAATAGGCGCTGCTCATTCAAACATCAAAAGTGACCTTTACTTCGACCTTACGAGGTGAAGCACTCATTTTATAGTGTAGTGTCTGATTTTGTTATGTCTGTAGGTTCTGGCGAGCTATCAAAGATTTATTTTTATATCACAAATTTCATATTGGCAATAAAATGCTGTGTCAGATTATTGTAACCTGACCAGCGTTTTACAGAGAGAAACATTTGGTGAGTTTTTTTCAAGTGACAAGAACTGTGTGCAGGTGTCTTTGTTAATTACACCTGTTGAGGGATTTTTGAAAGTCTTGGAACAGAGAGTGGAATAAATCAGGGTGCAAAAAATTCCCCAATCTTCCACTGCTCTGACTGCCTGTCTTGGTAGAATAACAATGTGGCAGTGCCGACGAAAAATATCAGAAATGCCTCGCTTGTAATGACTTGCACTCTATTTTTGCAGAAGCCATGTCTCAGTTTTCCAGAGGCTTAAATCTTGCATAAATGTCTCTCCCTCTTCCCTTCATCTAAGTATAGCACATCTCTCCTGACTGACTGTGGTGGATTTAAAAGGTGGAATCAATAAAGGTTCACAGCTTTCACCTGGATCATTCTAGTTCATGGAAAGAGTAGGCTCTACGAACGTTTTGCAGATGTAGTGGTTTTGCACTGCCAGCTTAAATTAGTCTATTTTCATGCCTTTGTGACACGGCTGTGATTTTCCATCAAGCCTTCAAACCCTTTGCTTTTCAACAATACAAAAGTCGGAAACAAAGAAAAGGGTGTTGGCAATAAAAAGCATGTAAATCCAGCATCTCTCAGCTGAGCACCGGTACAGTTTGGACCCCAGAGCTCCCTTGGGGACAACAGATTCAGGGGGGTTAGCACAAACCAGCAATGTAGGGCACCACAGTGGCAAAGCTACCCCGGCTGGCACCGGGCACCAACCACTGACCTGTTTAAACAGCTGGAACGTTTGGCACTGCCTGCCTCCGGAGATTTGCAGGGCCACTGGCAAAAGGGTTGAGAGGAAGGAAGAGGGGGTGGGGGAGGGGAGAAGGAAGGGGGATGGGAGGCATGGTGGCGGTGCTGCGAGGAGGGATTCATAGCTCGGCAATAGGGGGCCACTGTGCAGAAATGGCACCAAGCAGGAATTAAACAGGCCGCTGGCAACAAGCTCAGGAGGAGGAGGTTGGAATAGAGTTCAAGTCAAATAGACACAGTTTTTTAATAGGGGGCTGTCCAGTTTGGGGGGTCACTTTGGTTTGCGAGTGCAATGAAGGGGTGATCAGGACAAATAATAAATAGATGCTGAGAAGCGTCTTTGCCAACTGTTTTGTTTTTCATGAAGAAAAAAGAGTCTCTGTGTTTGTAGGGGTTTAGGCTGTGTATCAGGGGCGTGGGAGGTTACTAACTCACACAACGGAGCACTTTGCAGCTTGCAGCAGGGGTTTAACCAAAACTAAGTAGTCCCTGGCAGGAGGTTGAGAGTGACAAGTGGGCTCGAGTCAGGTCCCTGATAAAAAAAACAAGGGCAGTCAAATTCAACCCAAATAGGTCCAATAATTTGGCCCGTTTCAAACTGTGGTTGACCAGAACAGACCTAAACAACGAGCGTAACCACTAGCAGCAGATCCGCTTCCATGCCCCAAACTCATGAAGCCAGCATGAAACTGCAGTTCCTCTAATGGCCACTTGAGGGTGGCTCCAAAAGCAAGTCAATCCCCATAGACGCCCCCATGTTAAAATGCCCAACATAACAGCAGAAATAAACATGTTTACAGCCTGGTACACAAAACAGTTTTGGTCTCTCTAGCTAATATCCCCATTCATGACAATTGTACAGGGGCTGAACTTTTTAAAAACTCACCAGTTTACATGCGAAGTTCAAGGAAAAATTCCTAGTTCGAACCATTTTTTTTTTACATTTTTTTTTGTAAATTAGATAATGGTCAGTGGGCCACCCAGCCCCCTATCGCAGGCAGTATAGGAGCCAAATATGTTATTGGGTGGTTTGCTTTAACTGTGTAATTCACTGTGTCGGCATTGGGGGGCACTGTACTGTCACCTGGTGAGTTCAGGTATTTAGGATGTGACCTCACTATGGTCATCAGGTGTTTGGCCCGGAAGGGCAAATGGTTTTTGACCACAATGGCGCGGAACGCTACAGTTTTGTTTGTTTTGTACTGAACGTTAATGTGTATGTAGCAGATGGACTTCGCCGTGCACTTGTGGAATAAATGTTACGGTGATGCAACGCAAGAAGCTTCATGGACTCACATTCAGCATTTGGATAACGAAGCTAGCGTAGCGTGTCCAGCAACAGGCGCGTCAACCCAGGTCAAATACCTCAGCAGCAAGTAGTAGACTTAGCTCCTTAACAGGCAGGATTTGGCCCATGGGCTGCAAGTTGAGTATCACTGCTCTGAGGAGCCACATTTTCAATTTTTCTGGGAAGTACATTTTGTTTTAATGGTTTTAAGCCATTTTTTGCTAGCAAAAATTAGCATTAGCATTGTGACAGTTGAGCTTAGCTGTAACTGCACCAGGATTACTAAACTAGCAGCTATCGTTAGCATTATGTCTACTCTCTCGTCCATATATGGTCACCTCTGGCCCTAAAAATCCATGCCAACGACAGCCGAAATGTCAAACATTAGGTTTCAAAACAAGTCACAGTGGCTATGTCTATATTTTATACAGTCTATGTGCGCCACAAATTAACAAGCAGCCATGCTTAAAACGTGTGTGTTCAACACATTGACATAGACTCCACCTGGACTCAGTGACACTGAATGTTATTTGTACCCTGCCAGACATCGATCGTCATCACTTGGAACCAAATGGACTCATGACGACCTCTGCACTGCCACACATTGTGCACTGGCAGTGACAGACTGAGTAGGTACAGTAAACTAGCTGTTATCTCAGGGTCATAGCCTCTCCTTGTGATGTCCCTTGATCACAATCATGTACCCGCCGGGTCACAGTGTCGTTTGGAGCTTGCCATGATGATGCAAGAGGATGTCAATGACAGCCCAGGTTCATATGTTGGGGCTGAGCCAGAGGGCTGTATGGAAGGTCAGATGTGTGTGTTTGTGATAAGAAAGGTTGGACTAGAGAGAAGGTACAAGGCTAAGAGACTGATGAAAGTGATCGAGAGAGGTGCTGTCTGCTCAGCTGTCACACAGTGATTCAGTCGGGTTCATTAGTCACTCTACACAAGGATGTGAAAATATGATTATATATAGGAGGGTGAGTGTGCAGCGTTTGAGGTTAAATGCAGCTTCACAGTTATCGGCGTCTCATTTAGAAATAACGAAGCTAATACTGTAGCAGTGACTAGCTGCTGAGGGACCAGCAGGTTTTGGTTGCTTTTCAGCAGATGATGTCATGCCACCTCTGAGATGCAAGCCTCCTCACTGTTCTCTTGGCCAAGGGTTTCTTTTTTGCTTATGTAACATCCATTTGAGAGCCTTTTATTATTAAAGACGATCATATCCTTGTTTATGGAAGTGCTTAAGCCCACTGGTTTAATCATGTTTCTTTCTAGAGGTATGTTGGAGGCAGCTTTGATGAATAATGCAGAGGGCTTGTGCTGTACTCAATGCACATTCCAAAGGATGTTTGAGCCGCTGAGCCGAGCGCCAAAAACATCGGCTAAAATCATGTCAGGCACCAGCAATCGGACCTTGCAGCGGTTAAAGTCAAATGCCAATATTTGACCAACCCAGTTTGTTTGACTGGAGCGTTGGGAGGGAAACATGTTTGATCAAGTCCAGTTTGATTGTATTTGCTCAGAGTGGACTGTAGAGAAACTGTATTATATTACAGAGGTGCAGACTGTTGTGGCAGTGATACTGATCTGCGCCTAGTAGCTATTGCATCACCTTCATAGCTGAGCATACCCTGAAGTGTAGTATGGATTTCATACAGTGGTCACTGGCACACGAGGGGTGAACAGATTGCTGCAATCAAAGTCTAAACTGTGCAGAGAGGAATATTGGACCATGGAAAGCATTTTTTAAAGGTGTAGTAGGATTGGGATCATTTTGCTTTTTGCATTGCACAGTGTAAATGTTGAACAATAATTGGTTTTGTTGAAGGCAGACAACCGACTTTGAACTTTGATCCTTTCTCAATAGGCAACATGCTTTTCATCCATTAATGATGACAAGCCAATTACCTATCATAATATGAGTCTGGTATGAGGTTACAAGGGTTGGACAGTCATATTCCAGTGGGGGACGATACCACCCCAAACCTAATATCTTCTTAATGACAGAAAATGTTTTGATGGTACCACCAAGGAGGTTATTATTGGTTATAACAATATTGCATTCATATTATTGCAGAGATCTTACTGCTGACTTTTTTTTACGCGTTCCAGACCGTAGTAATTTTCGTTTACATACCATTCAACACTCTCTCATACCTAGGCATTGTTTTCCACTGTCTTCCAAAATTACTTCAATGACCGGCCCTAAAATGGCACGTATCATGCTAATGGTCGCAGTTTTAAACACATTCTTAATACCTTAAAATGGTTACAGTTTCGGTCCAAAACTTTGCAGTTATGTTTCGGAAAAATATCATGGTTTGGCATTAAATAAGTACTTTTGTTCCTAATGTAACGTGTCATTTTTCACATTCAACAAGTCACATACATCTTTAGCGTAGAATGTTAAACATACCAACATACTAGGCTACATTGTTATTAAAAGGATACGTCACAGATTTTCCATCAGCTTTGTATCAGCAGTGTTGGTAATACGTGTAAGTGACAGACCCTCTCTCTGTCTCTCTCTCTTTATGTCTCACCGTCTTTCTCAAACTCAGACCGAAAACCAATCAAACTGTAAAACAAAGCAGCGCTGATAGTAAACAAACCAAGATTTTGCTGCTGAATTGCCTATTTCTTGCCTCAGATGTTTTCAGAAACATGTTTAAACATACTGTCTTAACTATAATACGACATCGTTTGTTGCCATTTGACGCTGCCATTGTGTCAAACAGATGAGTTCGGATAACATCACCTACCAGGAGGAGCGTTTTTTTGGTCTGATGCATCTTAGTGCCCTCCCGAGTTGACGGTTTTCTACCTCTTGAGCAAAAGTAGCACCAGTTTCCAAAGGTTTTGTGTTTTTCTACAACAGAGTCAGTCAAGTTAGGATCATCATTCCAGCAGTGAAATACTTCTTTTAAAGAATTCAACATTGACTTCAGGATGTGACCATTGGTGTCCTGAGTGAAAGTCCTATGTTGTTTGACCCTTCTACTACCACTCCAGTCCACTCCAGTGGCATCTTTGATATTTATACAACATTATGCAAACTCTGTTGCTTTTTATGCCACATCACTTCCTCCTCTGCTCCTGTAATAATTACTTTGGCCACTAGGGGGCTCAGCTTTACAGTGAACATAAGTTTGGGTCGTAATAAGCTGCTTGCACAGTCGACATATGTGGTCGTTTTTTCTGTGTCGGCAGGCTGGTACCATCATAAATGAGAGAAATGATTGCCAAACCCCAAGAAAATAAGATGAATAAAGTTAAGCTAAACTAGAGTTATCCCTTAACTTTTTTATTTAATAGGAGTAGTTGGCACCTCTCGTGTCAGCTCGTGTTTGCAGCTTGGCCCACACAATACAGCACACCATTTTTTCCCCCACGTTATTCTATTGGGTTTTTCCCCTGCAGATGCTGCTTGCCCATGTTTGACAGTGTTTATTGAAGGCCTCTCCCTATGCAACATGAAATTATTTTCATCAGCTTTGCTTTTAAAGCTCATAACAGTGCTGCCTGCCAGACAAGCTGACGCATACTGTACTGATAATTGGCACTCGGGTTGATGTAAGTGGCTTGTGTAAGCACTGACAGTCTTTTCACATGATGTTATTTAGCAGTATGAAATACACTGTGTAGCATGTACATGGGGATCTCTTTAAGATTCGGCATAGCAACAGATAAGGCGGGCTTAATGACAACAATTAGCACTGTAGTCTTTGATGAATCACCTTGCTGGCTGAAACTAATTTGTGGTTTGTATAACAATAGCATGTACGCTGTGCCCCATAACTAATTTTACATGTGCATAAATGGATACGTTCTTATTGCCAATTATTTATTCTCTCCTCTGGTACACTAATGAGCCTGTGTGTTATATTTCTCTTGATCATAAAAACACCAAGGTTCATTTAAATGATTTAAAAGTATGTTTTTCCTCCTCTACTTCTTTTTTTACTATTGATTGTTGGTAATATTGCATGGAACGGCATTTAAATAATAGTGGCTAGAGCATGAATATATCAAGTGCAGTAAGTATTTTGTTGTCACAAAACTTGTGTTGTGATTTCTTCAGGCACAATTAACCTTCATCACCCACCATCACTTTGATTGGCCTATGAATGAATAGAACGTTGAGGTGAAAGTTATTGACCAGTTAAGCATTAGGAATATAGCTTATTATTTTTCATACTGGTCGTAACACAGACAGTTAGTTTAAAAATCCAGTTGTGCCAAGCTTGTATCTATAATCAAAGTTTGAATGTGCGATTACACCGATAACAACTTCACTGAAGCACCGTCCCTTTAAACAATCTCTATTAGAGGGTTATAGGAGTCCTCATTATATCGTCTGTGTAATGTGAACTTCCTGCAGAACAGGGTAAATAAAAAAGTAGTCCTCGCCACAGATGAGATCTGCAAGATGAGTGATCTGCCAGGCTAAACAATAATATTATAATTTGTCCTTGGGAAGCGTGCTGTAGCACCAAAAAAATTCATATTTTGAGCTAGAGGAAGCAACTTGTAAAATCTTAATTAAAAGATTGTATCAGACATGGCTTTGCTTATGGAAAAAAAAAGGGAAATAATGGACTTAAAAGACAAGTTTTTTACAGACGGAGCAGAGAAATAATTCACTATGCTGGGGTAGCTGGAATGAGAGAAAACTTATTTGCCGCAGGGAGAGAATTGGCATTTTTAATATCCACAGCAATGAAATCTCAATATAGCAACTGTGAGGCTACAGAGTGTCATTTGGCATAAGATCCTTCATTTTCTATATTTTCCTCTGCTGTTTGTCTCTTTTTAGTCCTCATTATGGCAAAAACAAAGTGTAATTAACGCAATCATGATTAATTACTGCACACAGCCTTGGTGTACACATCTGCCTAATTGCAACTTTCTTTCACTTTATTTCAAATGTTCAAGTAAGCAGAACTTGTCACATTAGCAGTGTTTCTTCTCTCCCCTCTCCTTCTCCGCCACCGTGTTCCTGCCCAAGTCTATTTTTTGCCTCTCTTTTTTTTGTTGTTGTTGTTTCTTCAACTTTTTCTCAAACATTTTTAAAACAAATTCCAGCTAAACAGCCCTTTGCTCAAACACTCCCACGCATGTTACTCCCACCGTCCCCTCAACGGCAGCCAAGTCCACATATAGAACTGGAGACGGCCATTTTGGAGGATAACATGGGCAAAGCGGGAAGTGTAGCACTGCCAAAGGCAACCTGCCAAGCTGATTCCCACAGCGATATATACATAGTAATACCCCTATTGATTGCTCTGAATAAATTTATTGAGGGAAAACGGAAAGCAGGCTAGGGGAAAAATGGTGGAATTTATGACAGCCAGCGCTCAAGATTAATTCACTTTTTAATTACAGGGAAGTACATAGGTATTGCCTGTCGAGTAGTTAAATTTAAAGCTAAGACAAATGGCAAGCAATGCTTGCTGAGAGCGCAGTATGTGGAAGAAAGTATATGAATCAATAGTACATTTTTCCTCGACTCTGCCTCATAGAAATTGCCGGCGTCTGTATTAGGTTCTCAAGCATATTCATGCTCAATGGAAAATGGAGAGAGATCTGCTTTGTGCGAGCGCTTTAACTCCATTATTTCTTTCTTTGCCTTGTATAAACTTGTTCTATAAACTGTCAGGCTGACTATTCTTTACACCAACCCCTTCATGAATTTTCTGTTACATCATTTCCATTCTGTCCTTTTTTCTGAAATCACTTGGTTTTCTGTTGTTTTCATGCTGCAGGAATACAATTCCCCTGCAGAGGAGAGAGCTTCTCGGAATGTTAATGTGTTTGGTAGGCAGTTCAAAAGCAGAAACCTGCATGTTAACACAGTTTAGTGCATCTGAGCCTGGGACGACCATCTCCCGAGTCTATTTTCACACCAGAGGCACTCTGAAGACGAGCTGTTAGGGTTCAGAGGTAAGCTAGTGACGACGAGAGAATCAAGAAAAGAAATAGTTTCATCTTCTTTTTTTTTCTTCTTTTTTTTTTTGAGTAGGGAAACAATGTCAACGTGGTTATAATCACGTTCGTCGATATGACACTTGAAGGTAAAAATGGATTTTTCACAGCATATTGTGTGTGTTGTTTAGTCTGCAGTACTTACACCTCCATCAACAGGAACCTATCTGTTTCCTGTGAAAATGTTGGATTTCATCTAAAGAACATAAATCATCCAGGACATTTGATAACCTGCATGTAGAGTTCAGCATCCCTCCCGCTGCCTTGTCATCATTCATGAAGGCCAGCTGGCATTTAAGCCCCAGTCAGAAGTCACGTGTTCCCATGTGTGACGCTGTAAAGGACAGCACTCAGCAAGGTCTCATGGAATCATGTGTGATTTATTTGTGACCCCTGCGAGCACCTGCGTCAAACTAGCATCTCTTTTCAAAGTAGTGACACTTAACAGTGGCGTGTATGGAGGAAGCACATGCATCTGGTGCAACCTCATGGGAAAAACAGTGTTTGAAAATTATATTTCTGACTCTGCTTGTGAAATCACATTAAAATAATTGAACAAAAACAATCTGTTTTGTAACAAATTGAAAAAGTTATGATTGTGTTTCTGAACAAAAACAAAAATGTTATCAACAAAAATATAATTTTAAGAAGCAAAGTATTCAGACAGGTAAAATGAAACAGTTTCAAAGTGAACACATTGTTTTTAGCAATACAGACTAAACTTTTTTTGTGTCACAGATGTTTTTTTTTAACCTTCTTTTTTTTTTTTAACATATCAGTCGGACTACCTGATGAGAATGCTAAATTTTGACCAGCCAGTTGGAAAGCTTTATAGTCTAACATTCTGGGTATCATTTCAAGTGCAAATTCACTGAAACGCTTTTTTGATTCCACACATTTCTGTTGTTATCCCATGCTGTTTTAGTTTAACGGACACTGTTGCACTGTTTAATTTTTGTTATAAATAACAGTCTTAGGGGGGCGATCACACAGAAATGAGACGCTAGAGACGCGGACGCTTCAAAGACTCTTGAAACGCTGGAAGCGCTTTTTCAATGCGCACTAGACAAAAAAACCCAGCAAGGAGCGCCTGTGGAGCGGGGGTGCGTGCGCAACACACACACACACACACACCTCCTGTCATCTCCCGATGTCTCCCCTTGAATATAGTGTTTCCCTCAAAGACAGCAGAGACAATACTAGCTTACATGAAACTATCACGAGCTATTTAATCTAATCCAACTTTGTTTATATAGCACTTTTCATACATAAAAATGCAGCACAAAAACTGTGAACTACGAAATAAGGTCACCAGCCCTCTCACATATCCCACTGTCTGAAAGTTAACCAGCTGCTGCGACAATATCGTCATCGTCAGTTACATTGTACTCACCAGACAAATTCGTTGCGCTGATCGCACAGCCCCATGCGTGTCCCCTCCTGTGTTTGTTCGAGTACTGAGGTGTATGTGTGTTGTATAATTCTTAAAAATCAAAATTGTCAGGATAAATTTCTCGTCTTCGGATTGCATTGTGTTGTCTGTCACTCGTAACTGCCGTAAACTGCCGTAACTGCCACAACAAAACAGGAAGGAGGATTTGATTGGCTGCCTGAGCTAACAATGGCGAATGGTGCTACTGGTGTCTGATGCTCAAAAAGTTGAAAATATTTTAACTTTTCAGCGTCTACGTGCGTCTAAAAACGTGTGTCTAAAAACACGCGTCTAAAAATGCGCGTCTTAATAGAAGCGTCTACAAAAACGCGCATCTAAAAAGACGCTTGAACGCCGGTCAGACGCGCCGTATCATAGCAAAACAATTGTTTTACAGGCGTTGCGCTTCTAGCGTTTCGTCTCTGTGTGATCACCCTTAATCAGTCATTGTTGCCTGTAGCATCCCCAAACATCTGCAACCTATTTTAACTGAGCAAATTTCTGTTCAGACAACATGATCCTGTAAAACAAAATAAACCACTGACTGTGTTCTCAAAAATAATTAGGTCCATACAAACGCTGTACTAAAATAAACCGTAGTTCAAATGAAAATGCAAAAACGCCATCACCCTAACTTTAAAGCTATGCAAAGAAGAAGATGTTGGCCAATCCGAATCCTTGATAGAAGCTATTACTGAAAGATTTCCTGGAGCAGTGACCTCTGCCGTGCATTCTGACGTTTCCTCATTATGGTGAAAAAGTAACTGTCAAATGTTAAAATTCCTGTCAGCAAAGTTAGAGCCAGCACTAGTTTGGCTACTTCTGCCATTGCTCGAAATGGGGCCTCATTTGCGACGCCTCACAAAGAGAATAACGGTGCAGAGTTTCAGTCTTCACCCTGGTAAAAGCTTTACAAAAGGTTAATTTTCAGTAACCTAAGGTGCAGTTTGCATGTGGAAAAAAGGCCAAAACTCAATCTAAAAAGCTATGTTTTTAAATATACCCATGTGCATGTGGACAAAGCCTTAATATCCGAACCTCAACTCACCCTACTTTGAAATGATTGCTTGAGATACAAGGCTAGTTGGAACGAGATGAGGGCAATCAGCAACAAGTTAACCCAGCCTGCTCTCCTCCTTCAACCTTCATCACTAAGTATATTCGCACTCAAGCAATGACCCAAACTGCGTCCAAACACACACACACACACACACACACACACACACACACACACGTTTTCTGTTGTTTAAGAAGCAGCAAATAGCTCCTCATCTCCATTTTTTTCTTCCCGTCTCTTCTCAGCTCACTCTCCCACTCGATCTGCTCCAGAACTCTTTTCATAAAGCACCCCGAGCTTACTTGCACCATCTCCTTCCTCTCTGACTCATCCGCAACTCCTCCCCTCGGGGATATTTTAGGCCGGGCGGCTTGAAACATATCACCATCCCTTCCACCTCCCACCCTCCTTATCGTCAAGTGAATAACACGTTTCTGAGGCGGGTGGCCCCCGCTGAGGAAACAGGTGAGTAATGACTACAGGCCTCCCTAATTAACAAGCAAACTCTTTCTTAGCCATGCATGATTTGTCACACATGATCCATGTGTGGACGGTTTTTCTCCGGCAGTGCAAATGTTTACAGTTGCGCAATGTTGGGAAAGTATGCATCAGATTCAAAGAGGCATCTCATTACAGCAAAATCTTCGTATATATGAGCATTGTGAGTAATTACGCCGAGTGCCTTTCTTTTTCAAAGCCGCTCACAGGAGAGTGAAGGCGCTCCAGCTATTCCCAGTGCCTGCAGTTATATGATTTATGTGATTTCCCCTGAATGCATTGTCCCATCCTTTGAGCCCGCTCGTATTCAATTGTTTTGATGGATCTTCTAAAACAACCCCCTTTTTCAATAAGGAGATATACCCTTATTATGTTCTGTTCAGGGTTTCTATATTGGTATTTTTCAACGAGTACCCTCAGAGAATATTGCATCGTCATTTCTTTAGGGTTCATTTTCTATCCAATGGTATATTTTTTTTCCAGAGCTTTCAAAGATCACCATTTCAGCTCGGGGAGTCTCCCAGAGCATCTAGCTCATTTTTAACAAGCAGCATCTTCTTTCAGATAAAAGATTTATATTTTGCACCTTAAAAATATCCATCATAACAAGTGGCTGCAGCTCGACAAAGCACACAGTTACATTTTGACTACATATTAGAATGGCTGAGACAGAATTTGATCTGCATGGTATGACTGCTGGTGCCAGACGTCACTGCAGTGTAGAGAAGCAGCAGTCCTGTAGGTGAAATCACAGAGCGAGGTCAGAGGTTGTTGGACAGACTTGAAGATATTAGAAAGCAAATGAAAGCACAGGCAACAGTGGGAAGAACACCTCAGCACTGAGGTAGACAGGAACACATCCATGCCTGTCAGCTGCAAACTAGAAAATGAGGCCACTGTGGGCATACTGGCACCACAACTGCATGATTGAAAACATTGTGTGAAGTATTTTGTCGGTGCATAGTAGGCTGGCGTAAAAAGTATGACTACATGGCAGCATCCTGCCTTGTTTACAGCCTCATGGTGGGAATGTAATAGTGTGGAGAGACTCTTCTGGGCGCACAATTGTCACCTCATAGCCAGCTGAGCAATATTTGAAAGCTACAATTGACTCATAATGCTGCTGACCGTGTTCGTGGCCATAGTAAGTGGATACTTCCAGCAGCATAACCTGCCATGTCACAAAGCACTCATCATCTCAGGATGGCTCCAGGAACATGACAGTGGATTCAGTGTACTCCAATCACCTGCTCAGTGTACAGATCAAAAGCCAACAGAGCTTTGGCGGGAAGTGAACCGAGGGGGGGGTTGAGGATGAGGTGGAGTGGCAGGCGACAAGCAACAAATCTAGTAACTTTTTGTTCCAAAGCATTCTGTGACACATCTGTACAAGTTTGTTTGATCTCAGAGAGGTCTGGTTATCAGTATCGCCCATGCACAGTGGGTTCCCGCTATGATGCGACCAAAGGCTTTCAAAGAAGTGAATAATATGCAACCAGATAGGTCTCTTTTCTAATTATTTCTAATATCATGAAATGCTTTACTGTTGGTTTAGGTTCACTGTAGAGTACCGAACCAAAAAGTTACTCTGGGGACTCTCCTTAAAAGGGGTCCAGGGAAGAATTCAACAAATCCCTGCATTGTACAGTCCAGTCCAAATTTTAATTTTCTGATTTTTATGCGTAAGGAGCATGACTGCAAAGCTACAGAATGATATAAAAACCTAAAAGAAAAAAAAAAGTGAGCCAGTGGGGGAGTAGTGATTGCTGTGGCCTCTCCCTTGGTGGTGCCACTGGTACGGTCCCTGGATTATTGATGCCAAATCAGGATAAATGCTCACATGTTGAGCCAGTAAATGCACTTTCTCATGAGTTGCTGCAATTGACTGTTTTCCCACCTACAATGCTGTTATCACAGCAAATGGAGGAGGAAACAATCAGGAAAATATTTTCTCAATACTCCGCTAAAAACATGAAAATCCAGGTGTCTAATACAGAACGTCCTTTATAGCTCCCCGTTTTCCTCTTGCGGTAGTTAAACGCTATTTCGTTGATCAGAGAGATCGTCAGGGACTGCACTCACCCTGCTCCATTTCACCCGTTTGCCTCAGACAGATGTTTCAGGGCAACAGCCGCGCAGTTCTCCTGCTAAAATAACTGTTATTTTGCCAGAACTATAAAATGTACCTCCCACACAGCAGCATCACAGGCAGCGGCAGCATCAATGTTTTCATGAACACTGGACTGCTCTGTGTATCTGACTGGTCGGCACATTTTGTGCAGTCGCTGCTGTTCATGAAATCTGTTTGCTGACGGAAAATTGCACGGGTTCTGTTGTGTGGTAATGAAAGCACTTTACCTTCGGCTGAGGTCACATTAAGAATTTACAGTGGCATTTTTCCGCTCTATTGACCTGTATATTTAGCCATGAAAAAGCAAAGTGCACAATAAAATGTTGTAAGTACTTGATGGCTGCCTCTAGAAAATACAGTATACTTCCAAAAACAGCATTGTAAGTACAGAATGTACTAATGTACAGTAACTACTAGACTTTAATTCTAGCAATCGACTCAAGTGTTATTCCCTTCTAGTGTTTTCTTAGTCAGTTAACCTCCCTCTGATGGTTTACATAGGTTTTATTATAAAACTGTATTGAACAAAGTGACTTATTGAGTTGCTGGTTATCTGGAAGCGTGGTCCATTTATCCCCTCGGCCCCAAGGAAGCCAGCTACTTTTCCCAAACTCTAACAGAACCTGACAGCTGCTGACAAATTTCCTCTCCTTCCCAGTTCTCAGGAGCGCCCTTCGGCTGAAGTCCAGTTTGAAGACACTCTTGCCAACTTATCCGACACATTAAAGTCCCCGCATTGTCTTTCTGATTCAATTAAATGACATAATGCATCTTCTTATTTGTCACATCAGCAGGGCTGGTTTGGTGGTTTATCCTGAAATGAAAAATGTAATTTATGAAAAATGACACTTTAATGGCCACTTTGTTTGAAGTCAGGCCAGCTGTTGCCTTCTCTCAAACACAGCGATGAGTTGCAAATGTAATTAAATCATCTAAGCTCGTCAGCATATGCATTTTTTTACTTAAATTGAAAATGTTTCATCAAAATAAAAGTTTTGACGATTTCCTATTTACTTCCTCCGTCTTCACAAACTTGTTGTCATATCTACTGAATCTGTCACTATATCCACACAGTATTACATGAAGGGGGGTCAGTGAGTGGAGAGACAATGAGATTCAGGGACTTCTGTTGGTAAGGGTCGAAGCCAAAATCGTTAGACTAATTCAAGAAATGGCAAAAGATTCTGTTGGTAATGACCAAGTTAAAGACTTGCTACGTGACTAGGGTGTGATCCGGGTCATGTCCTGTCCCTGCATGCCCTACCGAGACGCTAGCCTGGCATTGCCAGACCCAATTCGCAAAACGTGAATAGGTCTGGACACGGAGTATACATTTCCTCTATTCCCGAGGGTCGGTATCAACGGCTGTCACTCAAAGTGAAAGTAAGCAAGTGCAGCGTGCAGCGGAGATGAGCTGTGATGATGTCTGGGAAAGAGTGTTGCCGTCTTTTGGCAATGTCGGCTGTGGATTTCCTCCTCACTGTGGACTCCTAGTTGCATGGCTGTGATTCCCAGCTTGGTCGCTTCCCTGACTTGCTCCTCCATGAGAGCAACTAGTGGAGAAACAACAATAGCCACTGGGTTTTCACTGAGTCCCATCGGAGAAACAACAATAGCCACTGGGTTTTCACTGAGTCCCATCTTTTTCCCGATCAACAGAGCCTATTGGTAAATTAAACTTTTACCAAACCCCGTCGGAAGGTCGGCAAACACATCCTTTTTTCAGTAAAAGCTTTCAGTGCAGCCTTTTGTTCTGCTTTTAAAGAAAATATACATTCCAGTTCATTCAACACATTTACCATCGCAGTTTCAAAATCAGTAGCCATGTTGGTTGTGCACTCCGCTCCTTGTCCCTCCTATGCTGGTGACGTGCCCGGCCCAAAGCAATAAATGGTTGTGATTGGCCCGGTGAGCTTTAATCGATTCCAGAATGTGCCTTAATGATTGCATGGCCAGACTGATCTGCGGGGCGAAATCGAATATGAGCTTGCAAGATCAGGATGGTGTCACCAGGCTACCGAGACGCCACCCCTCACCCAAATCAAACAGAATATTCCCAGTAGGTGAGAACGCCTCTGACACATACAAGAAAACCACTAAAGTCTGTGAAAAATATCAGGTTGCTCTGCCTCCTCGTATTGCTTCTAATGGCCTTACCCCACATGAACAAAACCAACCACCTCGCATGTTCTACACTGTGAATATAGTGACAGTTTTAGCAAATATGACATAAATTAAAAGTTACTGTCTGTAGCTTTAAGCCTTGTAATACTCTCCACGAAGCTTTTGTCCTGTTAGAAACAGCATTACTACTGCTGTTCTTTGTGTTTAGTGCTGCAGTAATTAGTGCTAATCATCACCAGCTTCTTATGCGCAAATTTCACAATGTTGTCATGCAACGCTCAAATATTTTTACCACATCAGTATTTTATTAGTCTGTCATCTTTTCATGTCACTAATTACGAAAGAACAACTTAATTTCGCATCAGTCCAATCTGATGTCTGATCTGAAGAAACTGAATTTGTTACTAGTGAAATGGGCTTAGCACCAAAAAAAGCTAATTTATTTTTTGTTTTGCATGTGCATGACTAACAAGGTTTGCCTCTCAAGTTGCTCTTAAACTGCTTTCATTCATTTTCTCCTGCAGAACTCACACTGCGTCTTTCCTGTAACGATCTTAAGATCACAAACACACACACACACACTACCCCTCTTAATCTATGTGTGCTGAAGTGGTCTTTAATGAGGTGTGAACAGAGGACCACAACCCTCTCCCTCCTCCTCTCCCTCCTGTTTCATCTCCCCTCTCTCTCACCCCTGAGAGCGACACAAACCGACAGACAGAGTGACAAAGACGTACAGCGAGCGACAGACAGATAGGGGTGGAGGAAGAGAAGGCGATGGGAGAGTTAATGGGAGAGAACAAGGTCTTTTTTTTCTATTTCATTACTCTATCTCGCCATCCATCATCATGTGATCACAGCCAGAGCAGATCACAGGGCCTGTGAGGGACACTTTAAAGATTTTCTCCCCAGCTGATACCAACGTCAGGCTTTTTCGATATTTATGTGTGCAGGAATGTGTGTGTGTGTAATGTGCTTACACTGTCTGTGTGCTTGTGTGTAGGGAAGCAGGTCAGGCTGGATGTGTTTCTCGCCCCTCAGCGAAAAGCCAACCCACTACCACTCATAACAACCCACCACAGAATTATGGTTTTGTAGTTGAAGACCAGCCAGCTTCACTAATGCATCTCAAATTTGTGTGTGTCTGTGCGTGTTTGCGTGCCTTCCAGCATGGTGGGATCCCACTGACAAACAGCATATCAGCGGCGTGCCCTTGATTTCGATGAAAGGCAGCATTTCTGCCAGAGTTAAACAGCCTTCTCCTACTTTGTTACCTTTAGCTTTAAAATGAGCTTATTAAAAAATGTGCCAGAATTCTGATTACCTTCCAGGTTTTGGATTTCACCTTCAACTGGCTCAGTGCGACCTGCATATCAAAACGAGAATTTCACATTTCAATGAGAGAGAGAGAGAGACTGTATTCTTGATACCTGTCCAGGCACAGTCCAGTCACCAGAGAAAAATGATTGCATTGTGTGTAACTGCAAACTACAGCTACATTACATCTGTACATTTGCTTTGTAGCCAGCAAACATGGGTGTATTTTAGCGCCCTCTCACTGTGTTTCCACCAAAGATAGTGCCACAAAAAGCAGTTGTTTTTTTTACCAAGACACTGCTGCATTTCCATCAGGGATAGTGCTGTGCAAAGCGGTCGTTTTTATACCACGACATCCCAGTGTTTTCAGCTGGGATAATGCCACAGAAAATAGTTGTGTTTTACAAAGACATCGCTGCATTTTCTGCTGGGATAGTGCCATGTAAAGCCAACGTTTTTTACCACGACCTAGCATGGTTTCCAGCATCTTTTTAGCCACCGAATGTGTGCATTTTCTCGCAACTTGTTGCTGTGTTCCACTGGAGATAATGCCATGAAAAGCAGTTGTTTTTTACGGACACATTGCTGAGTTTCCTACCTTGATAGTGCCACGAAAAGCAGTTGTTTTTACCAAGACATTGCTGAGTTTCCTGCCTTGATAGTGCCCCAAAAATTGGTTGTTTTTACCTAGACATTGCTGAGTTTCCGGCCTTGATAGTGCCACAAAAAGCAGTTGTTTTTTACAAAGATATTGCTGAGTTTACTACATTGATAGTGCCACAAACATCAGTTGTTTTTACCTAGACATTGCTGAGTTTCCTGCCTTGATAGTGCCACGAAAAGCAGTTGTTTTTACCAAGACATTGCTGAGTTTCCTGCCTTGATAGTGCCACAAACATCAGTTGTTTTTACCTAGACATTGCTGAGTTTCCTGCCTTGATAGTGCCACAAACATCAATTGTTTTTACCTAGACATTGCTGAGTTTACTACATTGATAGTACCACGAAAAGCAGTTGTTTTTACCAAGACATTGCTGAGTTTCCTGCCTTGATAGTGCCACAAAAAGCAGTTGTTTTTACCTAGACATTGCTGAGTTTCCTGCCTTGATAGTGCCACAAAAAGCAGTTGTTTTTACCAAGACATTGCTGAGTTTCCTGCCTTGATAGTGCCACAAAAAGCAGTTGTTTTTACCTAGACATTGCTGAGTTTACTACCTTGATAGTACCACGAAAAGCAGTTGTTTTTACCAAGACATTGCTGAGTTTCCTGCCTTGATAGTGCCACAAACATCAATTGTTTTTACCTAGACATTGCTGAGTTTACTACATTGATAGTACCACGAAAAGCAGTTGTTTTTACCAAGACATTGCTGAGTTTCCTGCCTTGATAGTGCCACAAAAAGCAGTTGTTTTTACCAAGACATTGCTGAGTTTCCTGCCTTGATAGTGCCACAAAAAGCAGTTGTTTTTACCTAGACATTGCTGAGTTTCCTGCCTTGATAGTGCCACAAAAGGCAGTTGTTTTTACCAAGACATTGCTGAGTTTCCTGCCTTGATAGTGCCACAAAAATTGGTTGTTTTTACCTAGACATTGCTGAGTTTCCTGCCTTGATAGTGCCACAAAAAGCAGTTGTTTTTTACAAAGATATTGCTGAGTTTCCTGCCTTGATAGTGCCACAAAAATTGGTTGTGTTTTTTACCTAGACATCACTGTGTTTCCTGCTGGGATAGTGCCATGACAAGTGGTTGATTTTATCCAGACATCCCTGCATTTCCAGCCAGTATGGTGCCACGGAAAATGGTTGTTGTTTTTTTGGCAAGACATCGCTGCATTTCCAGCAGCTCTTTAAGCCAAAACATAATCTTTTCCTAACCATAACCAAGTGATGTTTGTGCCTAAACCTAACCACATGTTAACCACAGCATTGTTAAAACATAACCTTTCAACGCATCTGCTACGTCGTAACATATAAATGTAACGTAGGTGGTTTGCAAAAACTTACAATGCCAACTTTTTTCTGGCGAGTGGGTTGCCAGGCATGATTAAAAAAATAATCAAAATACAGCCATCTTTTTAGTTTAAATTGCAAAGTGAGGTTACCACAGTGATCAGTATGTCATTCCCTTTTAAGTAAGATTCAATAGATTAATCCTGTTTGCTCGGATGAAATTCTAGAGTTGGTAGTTGTGACATTCAAAGGACAGAGGGGAAGGCCTCAGTTTCAAGGAGGTAAAATGGCATCAGTAGTGTGTGCTCCCTCTGGTCTTAATGGAAAGTCCCATTTGTGCTGATCCACACCACTGCACTGGAGATCCTGATAACTATCATGCCTGGAGAGCCTTTAGATAGGACACACAAACACTCCTGATAATACTGTAGAGGTGTGGTATCAGAAAATACTGTATCATGAACTCTATAGCAGAATGCATCAGAGAGTAAATGGTCTCTATTATCAGTATGTTGTGTGCAGTTGTGTTGTATCAATAGCACATGACTACATTTCTGGCATTGTCGCCGGGAGCAAAATTAAAGCTTTCAGGTTATTTTCAAACTGTGTATTCTCCGTTTTCCTGTTTGTATAACTTCATCGCTATCATGCTCTCCTTCGTACCTCCAGGTGCTACTGGAGGCATTTTCTTGGAGCGCTTCACTATAATACATAACACTTGGTCAATGAAATCTCCAACAGTTAAAGAACATGAAGACAGTAATGCAGATGCACATATCTTTGGATCTTAGTTGTATTTGGGTCATTATCATAATTATTCTATTTTCTGGGTTCTTGTTTTATCATCAATGCAAACAGAACTTTCAGACTCACTTTAACAGTATCAGCAACGAGCAGTGGCTCCATGTTTGATGTTTGTATCCCCAGCTGAGCTCTCTTTTCATGTTACTATAAATACATGCAGCCACATCCCTGCCCGTGCACCATTTTCTCTCCTCAAATTCAGCATCATCTTGTGTAAGACAAACCATCAGAGTGGAAAAACTCGTTTTTTTTTCTTTTCACGTCATAATAAAACAGAATAATCTAAGCACATTTCATCAAGAAAACGGTAATTAAGGTAATGAGATTTCTTTACACAGCACTGAAACACGGCAGGCACAGGGAAAGGCATAATTTGCCATGGTTCTTTTTTTTAATTTGTAATTAATGAGCTCACATAGGCATGTTTCTTCCCCTGCTTTGAGCCCACTCCTCTTAACAAACTGCATGATCCTTTGTTTAAGATCACATTGTGGTTTTATCTGTCAGTTGATTGGACATCAGAAGGATGGAAGGGTTCTTTTATTCGCACGAGTTGTATCTTTGGCTGAAAACATTATAGAACACCTTTAAAATAAGCAGTACAGCCAGACAAATTCAAGGGCTGGTACCAACAGAGGAATACCAAAGGCAAAATATCCACATGCTGTAAGATTCCACCAATAGCGTTTGACATTTTGAGTTGATTTGCTCATCAGACATGTCTGCAGACTTCCATCATTTATTGCGACGTTTCTGTAAGATGACACTTTTAAAAAGGGTTTGTTTTTCCACACAGCTACAAGTCTAGCCGTCATCTGCTGATTACATAGTGTCTCAAAGTAAATCAAGCCAATCAAGTCATTTTCGCTTCTTTATGTCAAATAGAGGCTTGAAAAATGCCTGATATGGCCTACATTAAAGGGACAGATTGGATCTTTGTGGAGTTGTATGAGATACTTACCATTCGTCAGTGCCTTAGCTATAGTAAATGTCAGTCAGCACACCCCCAGTTTGGAGAAGTGGCAGGAGTACTACCACAGAAGCTCAGCAGTGTACTGTTGACTGTTGATTGGCCCCCAAGTGGATGCCATATTGAGAATATTTTCATTGCTTTACCTCACCATCAGACAGCCCTTTCCTTTGGCACTACGATTTCTCAAACCTAGAACTTCCGTATTCCTACCATAGACTATTTAAATAATGGACATAGCCAATGTCATGTCACTCACTGGATTGTGGACTACCATTTTGAAGCCTTGAGTTTGGCATTTCGGCCATCACCATCTTGGTTTTTGGAGCCAAAAGTGCCCATATATGGACAAGAGGTTGGAGCTGTGGAGGAGCGAGAGGTGGATCTGACTCATAGACTGTGGAACTCACTCCCTGTATAGTTGTCCTGAATGGAAAAAATAGCTATAGAGGCCCAAGCTGTTTCTGTGTCGGTACTTCTGTCTGCTTCTCCAAACCGAGAGACGCACTGACCGCCACCTTCTGAATGTAATACACTGACTGTGGATATGACCCTCATATAACCCCACTTCAAAAGATCTGAAGTATCCCTTTAGGTTTACCAGGCAAAGCAAATTTAGGTCAAAATATTTCAAAAGAAATAGTTGATATTTAATATTACTTAATTGGCCTTGTCTTGCCTTCAGAATCTATCTGGGTGCTGGAAAAGTGAATTTTCAAGGGTCTCGTAGTTGCGTCATGAAACTCTCAGCGGCTGTGTATTGCACAATCATGGAGGTCAAGGGGAGCTTTGAATACTCACGAAGAATACATAAATGGAAGACTTGGAAAAAACTTGTTGGGCCGATAAGCAGCCAGAAGCTAACACTCTCCACTGTGGTGAGTTATATCACCAGAGAAGTATGAAGGAACTGGTTCACTGTGAACTTTGAAAACCTTCCTCTCCCTGAAACTCAGCTTGTGTTTTTTTTACCCCAGGTTCAGCACAGCGATCGCTGCTCCAGTCAAACCACAAGTCATTTGTACTGAAACAAGCCTCATCCCTCCGAGTATTTCCGAGCGTGCACAGATAGAAACCTCTCTGACGCCACTTTGAAGACTAGAACCAATTAGGGAATCGTTATAATGAGGAGCCTCTAAGTGCACGTCTTTTGTTACTCAGCAGCTGTCTAATTGGAGTTGGTGTGTTTTCGAAGGGAGTTGGGACGAAGGCTGCTCTAATGTAACTGTGATACACTTTTAGATCAGCAACCCGCTCATGGCTGACATTTTGACAGTATATACCACATTGCTCGTGCAGGAGGCTATGTTTTAAATTTTCTCATTAATAATTATTCCTGTCGTTCCTACAGATACTGTACGCATTAATGTCATTTCTAGAAACTCATATTTTCCAGCCATATTAGCTGTACACAGCTGAAAATACTGCTTCCCTGCAGCGGCTCCTAACCTTCCCATGCACACTGCAGCTGTGAAGGATTTTTACCTTAGGGTATACTGTAGATTCTGAAATGGTTGACTAGTTACACAGCTGCTGTATATACAGTACAGTTTGTATTGCAGTCCATGTCAAAGCCATAACATCACTTACACACTCATTTTTACCAGGAACGAATAGCATTAGTATTGAGGCAGCTGCTTCTTTGAAAGCATGTGCATTGATGTTTAAAGCTTTGAATGGGTAATTCTGAGTCATCGTAATTCATCCATTTTTCTCCCTCCGTCCACTCTTTAAATATTATATTTCAATGTATTTGTTCCCATTTTAATGGAGCCTTTATTGTGGTCTTTAATGAATAAATCATACTCCCACTGTCCATGGGGAAGAATGATGTGGAATTTAATGTGCTCTCCCTTTTCTCTCTGTTTGTCTTTTCACAGCTCCCCTGACAGACAAGCCGCCAAAAATCCTTTCCCCTTCGGAGAGCCAAATGAGCGTCATAGAGATGGCAATAGGTAAGGAGACACGTTTCATTCCCCACACTGATAGCTTATTTTCTGTCCAGCGATGGAACGTGCGGTGTCACGCTTGTGGCGCGTGCCTGCTTGTCACAATGGCATGGCATCAAATTTCTAGATTAGTCAATGAAAGCCAGTTCCCTCAAAGTAGGTCCTGTTCTACTTAGCTTTGGCTTTGTTTGAGCATTGTGTCAACTTCTTCCTTACAGGCCTCTATTCCTGTTTTTTCCCCTTGATTTTATTGATATTCAGTATTTTATCATACTTTACCCAGACTCCCTGTTTTCTGATCGGCTCCCATTTGAATTTGTTGTCTGTGCTGTTAATGCAAACTCAAGATATCCTCCAGGTCTGTTGTACTGATAGAATTATCAAGACAACAGCATACTGTAGTCATGGCGTAAACACCACTCTGTTGCTTCTAGTTTCTCTTTTTGAAAGAAATACTGTTTTCAAGCACTATGTATTCGAAAATGCTTTCACTTTGAGGTCTTTTCTGTCACTTTTAAGTAGGACGGTTAATAAATAATCGTCAGTAATGTAGATATCATGACTATGTAGGTAAAGACTGTTTCGACCCCAAGAAAGGCTCAAGACAAAGAGGTCTAACATAATCACAAGAGTCAGGATAAAGCAAACACTTAATATCATTAGAAAATAAACAAGTAGGGTGACTATCAAACCAAATTCCTCAAACAAAACTTAAAACAAAATACTGGTGGGCTGGTCAGAGAGAACGAAAAGAAGGTCAACACCCAGACCAACCTCCAAATGGTCATAGGATCTGTGCTCTTCCTTCTAACCTCCACCAAACTACTAAACCTAACAGAAGAAACGACAACACTTAGGATATTACAATATCCAAAATCTAAGATTATATCTAGTCCCATCACAATTAAGAGTGTAATCACAAGATTCATTGGGCAACAGTACGCTATTTGCTGATATCACAAAATCCACCATGATACAATATTGATCAGATTTAATTCAATCCTGCAGTCAATATGAGACGATATCACTAAATATCCTCATTGTCTTTCTCTTGGCTGCTTACCATTGTTTGCCTGGCACTAGTCTGCTTGCACTGTGTGAGTGTTTAGGAAGGAGGTGTGCTTGGACAGAAATGGTCACACAGACATGCCATGGGAATTTCAAAATAAAGGGGTATCTTACAATATGCTGGAGACAATGCAGGAAGACTGGTGGGATTGTCCCAAAATTGGATAAACACTGGAGAGACATTCAGGTGCAGATCAGGCAAAGTATTGGGGTAGACCTAATATACCTCTAGAGCCAGTATTCTTCATACTGGGAGACACTCCAGAGGACGTAGACACAAAAACAATACATTTGCTTGGCGTGTTGCTGTTGATTTAAAAGAAGATGATTGTAGTGTTATGGAGATATGTAAAGCCACCAACCATCCAAAAATGTAGGGATAGATTGAAAGCCAAACTTCAACTAAGGACTGATGTTTTTACCATTAAGTGGACACGGGTAATACTACAATTGCCAGGACAGATTAAGGAAATAACTTCTCCATAACTCGGATAAGATTTCCGCTGACCCTCCTTTCTTTACCCTCTAGAAATCCTTAACTGGCATAAAAGTGTCTGGTTAAACTTTTGGGTGACTGCAGATCGGTGTAGTTAGAACGAGGGCACTTGGGGGCCTCTGTCTGTGATACCTTTGTGAACAGAATCTGACCAAGATCGGTCAATGTGAAGCTCAGCGTTTGTTTGCTCATTGCTATATGATTACATACTGTATAGTTGAATTTGAAAATAAAAAGTTAAGTGCAAACAAAATGACGATATACATCAATCATTGGTGCTGTATCATAGGCAACTGGACTTGCTTGCGTTTCTTGAAGACGTTTCGCCTCTCATCCAAGTAGCTTCTTCACTTCCAGAATCAAGAAGCTTCTTGGATGAGAGGCGAAACGTCTTCAAGAAACGCAAGCAAGTCCAGTTGCCTACGACATAGCACTGATGATTACCATGACCTGGATGACTGAGAATCTTCACCGACACGATATGCATCAATAGTTTCACTTTTGTATCAACGATATTTGACTGTTTATTAGTGAATCAAGGTATTGAGGATCATTACAGTCCTAACTACAGTATCAATATGATGTCGATATATTACCCACCCCTTCTGTTCAGCTGCTGTACTCAGTACTTTCTGTACTTATGTTTCATATGAAAGACTTCCAGCAGGTTCAGTCGAGTGATTCCTTCTGTCCTAGCAGGTCTTTTAGGTGACACATCTGCAGTTAGGCTTCCAAAGCTGAACGAAAGCACAGCAGAGTAAAAGCAATCGAGAAATCCGGTTGTAAAGGGAGACTCAGCCAATTGGTTATTGCGACTCTGTCGTTAAACCAATGAAATTATTGCTGTGGATATTTAGATAATGCTGAAGTTACCCTATGAGCCATTATTACACCCCCCTGGTGTTTTTATGTGCTCATGACAGCCTCACCTGCTGCTTTTATTTGATACTTGCACATTATTTGAATACCAGCTCTTATGATGTGATTTATGGGATTACCTTTTACCATGTGATACTCCAAGTAGTTGATACAAAGCCACTGACACTAGTTGCTTGCATTGGAATGCCATTGATCGTGCATTGATATCCAATACTTTCCTATAATTTGTGTTATGGATCCACACAGATCTGACTTTAAGTAACCAAAGTGTTAAATACAAGCTTTTCAATTAGGTCTGTTCTCTTACTGTGCCCTTTTGTGAATGGACCTTGAGTTTTCATCTCGGTAGAAGAGAAACAGGATGAGTCATTCAACACATTTTGTATGAAAAAGAAAGTAATTCAGTGGGTGAGAGCTATGTCCGCTGCTTTTTCTCCTCCTACCCTATGGAGGGCCTCTTCATTGTAATTACACTGATCACATCTATCTTGGTTATCTTGTGCTACATGGATGCTGCTTGTGTTTGTTCAGCTGTAATGAGTCCGTAATGAATCGAAGTGGTACTTCTGAGAAACCGTACGTAATCTTCCTTCGCATTACCTTCAAATTTATGATGTTGGCACTACTTCAAATGATTGCCTCCAATTCCGCCTCATGTGGCTGCCTCAGAACGGTACTCTTTCGTTTGCCTTACCAGCTTTTGATGCACAGGGGCTCATGGGAAAATTCCCGCTTTGTGCCTTATTGGGCGAGAGCTCAGCTGTTGGTGGAAGGGAAAATGGGTCATGATGGAGGCTTCCTTTGAAGTCAATTTGTCATGGGCGATGAACACAACTGGCTCGCAGAGGTAAAAGGTGGCAATCAGAAAATAGGCGCAAATCATCGTAGCTTTAAATTGATGATGGATAAAAGCCTCTCTGGCTTTTTTCATCTGATTAAGTGTTTGATAGTGGATGATGGTGATTTTCAAAATCCATTACCTGATAGCTGAGGCAATAATGTTCTGAAGAAAAGAAATGTGCTGCTTTCCTTGTTTATGGTTGATTTAGATGATTGCGTAACTGTATCTTTTACTGTATTTTCATTCTACGTCAGCGTTTTTCAGTTTTTCTTTGTACTCTTAGACCTTTATACCCTAGATTGGATTTTCCTGTTGATTTCCAGCAGAAGAGGATTAGTAGAAACTGTTTTTTTTTTTTTTTATGTTGTATGCTCCTCCTTCACCTCTGCACCCATTGATATTCTACCCGGAGTCAGCACCTCTGTGTACATAATATATGAACACCTATTTGATTCTCTGCCTGTACAAGTCCCAGTCACTTCCTCTCAGTGTTGGGCTAGCGTGCTCTTGTCATCCACACAGAGCCCAGTCGAAAGCAGCGCATCCTTTTCAGGGGTTGTGGCAGTTTGGGCTGAATTTTAATATTCATTCTTCCATGAAATATAGAAGCATAAATGGCTTCGGCTGACAGTTAATTAGGCAGGTGAGAGGGAGAAAGCGAGAGGAGTGGGGAAAGGCGAACATGGAGAGACACTTTTCAGGCTCTTGTTATGGAACTCAAGGGATGAACAGAGGGATCTGTAAATGGGGGGGCCCCAATTAATCAGCACACGCCGTCCGTGGCCCACTCCTTATTTTGTCTCCTAATGGATGTGGCTCCTCGCTTATAATTGATTCAATTTAAAATGCTTGGTTAAAACATGTTGTATAAATGCTCTTGTGGGCATGTATTTCCACTGCTTTCTCTGTGGGACAGATCAGTTACAGTTTGGCTCTGTAATTCAGTCTGACAGTTCAATGCGTACTGCTTTCACTCTGTCTTGTGCAGATGTAGAATAATTGTCTCCAGTCAAGCCAAGCAGACTAACTGCGGTGCAAGTCTGCTTCTAGTCGAGTGCTAATGTGTACGATTTTTAAACACTTTGACAACTGGGTGATTTATTTCCTTAATGCATGAACATGTTTGTGCCACCTCTGTGTGCTTGAACACAACCCAACCAGGAATTCAACCTCCAGACACAAACCTGCTTCTATAGCCTTTATACTGCTGCCAGGTTTGATTTGTTATAATGCAGTTTTCCATGCAGGGCTGACATGCCACTCGCGGCCTCACTCCTACCTATCCTGACATTTTATTTCGGGTTCGATTGAATTTACGGCCATTGTTGCAGTCTGTTTGTGATGTTCATTCTGGGAATATCCAGCAAGTTCCCCCTGTGATCTTGATTGGCTGTTAAAACTTCAAGCCCTTTCAACGGCCTCCTTCCTCAAGAAATCACACTTCATCCCCTGACACTTGACATTACGACACCGCAGCAAGTTCTCTGAAATTGCGGCAGAGAGAAAACAAGGTGATGGTGTCTCAGCCTCTTTGCCAGATTCCTCCAAAATGCACTTTTAAGATCTCACATGAATGCTTTAACGAGTCATCCACCGTTTTGTCATCCTGTTATGCATCATCAGTCTGTAATATTCAGTGCATCCCAAGAGTTGTTTTGTGTTAGAGTAATTGAATTGATTTTTCATGGTGTATTCACTTTCCCCAAAACTGCCTTTGTTCTGTTTTTCTTGTCCTCTTGTGCCTCAGTTAGAAATTTGCTTTGTTTCTCGAAATGCCTTTTGGGGCCCTTTAGGGTTGTTGTTTTCAGTCAAAGCTGGGCAGCAGCTCAGCAACTAATTGTGAACACAGGAAAAGGTCAAAGGTCATTGATACACCCCTATTTAAAGAAAAATGCAGCCTTCTACTCCATTTAGGCTGCTGTCCAGGGCCACGTTTTTCCCTCTATGACTAGTTGAAGTGTTAACCAAGAATGAAAAACAGTCGACAATGATGCCTCTGCTCTTTGATTGACATTAAAACTCTCAACAAGCATAGGTCGTTTGTTCCTGCCCTCTAATATCATCCACAGGAGTGTTTCTGAAATTAGCGCCCCAACCAGTGGCAAGAGATCAGCACAAAAATGATATATATGACTGTTTAACAGTAGGTAAGTAGGTAGTAGGAGGCAGGGGAACGTGATTTTTCACACATTATAAGTCTCATGTGCTGTTGTAAAATGTGAGCATGAATGGTTGTCTGTCTCTAAAGCCCTGTTTCCATCGAGCGGTATGGTCCAGTTCAGTTCAGTACACTTTTTTTTACGTTTCCAATGTGAAAAGTTGTGGATGGTACCAATGAAACCATCCATACCATTACCATTTTTGGTCCCCCTTCTGTTGAGGTACATCGCACACAGGTCTGGTACTAAGAGGTGGCGCTGTGAACGCTGCGGTCCGTTGATTGGTCAGTAGAGGAGGGTCACTCCGCTCAGGGCTGAGTTGTGGCTTATGTAACTACTGTTCATACCATGGAGAGTTTTATTAGTAGACTCGGATGTTTTGTTGCCTCTCGCAGCAGCTGTAGACTGAGAAAAAATAACTTCATTCACCGGGCCGTCTGCCGGCAACTTTTATGGTGGAACATTAACTTGTAATGTTACTCAATGCATGAGATTACGACGTGAATCCATCAGCACACCTTAAATATTCCATATGATAACTTCGACCATTGCCGAATTTTTAATATGACATACACTTTTAATAATGAGTTGATCTTCAAGCGTTTACATATATTAATTTCAGCCGGGTTATGTGAACTGCATTTATTCTAATCCTTTCTCGGTGTATAAAAGAAAGTGTCGCGTAGCGTCCGGCTACGGCAACACTAAACCCCTGAGCTTCCCTCAGAAGGATTAAATGCACAAACCCACTATTTTTAAATATCCAATGGAGAGAGACTCGTAATGCAGCCTGTTTAATTTTGTTCTGAAATTTTCAGCGTGCAGCCTCATTCCATGGACGATAAACAAGGTGCAGACTTCCATCGGTGTCACCGATAATGAGGAAATACAGTGAGTGCTGAGCACTAGGGTCTAGGTACCATGTCTGAAGGGTACTTTTGTTTCCAAAGGTACCATACCGAAAGTGTTTGGTGGAAACGAGGCTTATGTGTCCGCCCCGTGACACTCTGGCGATCTTGCCCATTGTTAGCACGTGGTTAGGTGTAGGCAGTAGAACTACCTGGTTAGGTCTAGGAAAAGATCATGGTTTGGGTATCTTTGTTACTTATGTGACGTATGTTCAGTAAGTGAACTTGGATATATGAAATACAATAACTCAAGATTGACTTTTGGATTCACACGGGATACAAACGGCGGTCTCCTGGGTCAAAGTCCTGTGTTTGTCGCTGCCTAACAATAAACCTCATAATCGGTTGTAAAGCCCAGCAAATCACTGCAGCCAGGTTATGAAGTCCTGTGGAAAGCCTTCCCAAAACAGCAGGGGCATGTATGGCAGCATATTAATGCTTATGGTGGTGTCCATATACTTCTGGCCATGTAGTTTACCATCAGTCTGCTTTGGGATTATGAGAACAGCAGAAGGGGTAATATTACAAATAAATTAGTAATGATTTAAAGTCATTTCAGTCTTAGTAGGAGATTCAACATAATAATTTCAAACAGCTACCGACTAATACAAAAGACATTCTTTTAATTACATAGTTTGAGAATCTGCATCACGTCCTCTCACAGAGGCTCATTGTGGGAATCCCTTTGTTCTACACAGCCTCTCTATAACAATCTGACAATCTGCACTGCTCTCAGAGGTTGAGCTTCCTCATTTGTTGGTTGGTGAACAATAACAGTGTAAACTGGAAATTGGTCTTCAGTCACTCATCAGACGGAGTTACATTGTTTAATGATACAGTGTGAACACAGGATACCTCCGCACAAAGCCATCATTATCCTGAATTGACTTGGAGTCGGCGGCCACATTAAATTAGAAGTTGCAGTCCTTTGGAAATGATGAGGTTAGCACATCAATGCGCTGTCATCCTGGTGCAGGTCAGGTTGCTTTAACACTCCCATTTCCTCTCAGCTGATATTGAAACCTTCACATTAACACTCTACGAGTCCAGATCCTTCCACAAGTTTCAGTTTTTACAACTCCTGCAGCACCTTTAGGAAGAAATGATGAACTGAAGTTAGACAGCAGACAAAATGTCAACTTCCACCCCACTGTTACAGTGCAGTGAAACTCCAACAGATGGTCTTGAAATGTATAACCTTTACTTGACTTTATCAATCTATGAATGTTGATCATGCCATTAGCCCGGAGCAGGTTTCTTCTTGTGGCTGTATGGATTTGATCTTCTAATGGTGCAATGTTTGGGATCTCGCCACATCGATTCAGGCCCCATTTTCAATATTTAACGATTGATATTGACGTGTTGGGTGTCCTGCTGACAATCTGCTGTGGGATAACAGCACCGCATGCCACTGATGGGTAGACACGTGTGATACATCATGTTCACGGTAAATACCAGGAGTCCTGGAGAACGGATGTAAACGTCGAAGGGTCAGGAAGACCTGATGATCACATGAGGGTTTATTGACTTCTTTGTTCTTCAGGTATTGTCTTCACATGATGTCTGTCCACTTGGTAGCTCAACTCTTGACCTTTGTTTAAGTTTTTGTTCGGCAAGGCGAGGTTATTTATAAAGCGCATTTCAAACGGGCAATTTAAAGGCTTTACATCACGCATTAAATGTATGTGTTTGAGCAAGAGAGGTGTGAAAGCACCCTGGGGTTTCACTCAAGTATGTCTGTAGCTAAGGACAAGGATTAGAAATATTGGGCCTGCAATAAAGATAACTTTGAAATGAAAGCACAAAACATTTGAGGCTAAAACCCACTCAACTTGGCTTGGATGTGTGCGGAATTGTCACTTTTTGTAGATGAGGACGCTTGTGTTTGTTTTCACTTTAACCCTAAAGGCAGCCTGGAATCAGACGCGAGTGTTAAAACCGCTCGCCAGCCTTTATGGCACAGGTACAGACAGCACACGCTGATATTTTTCTCACTCACGTTCGGAATTAAACACATCTTCAAAGCATCGCTTGATACATTGCAGCAGCTCGGTGTTATATTCGGTATATGTCTTCTAGCTTGCACCCTGGTATGCTCGTGCTTCTGAGCTGGGAGTCTCTCATCAAACCACGAGACACATTTTAGTTTCACAAAGAAAGTCTCACAAAGCACGGCCTCAGTAACACCTATCGCCAATATCACCCACACTCACACTCTCACATACACACCAGCCATCCCTCTAAATGTCACGGGCTCGGCAGAGCGCTCCATCGATGCCAAAGGTTCAGAGGCCCTAGGATCAATATTACATCATTTCTCTCAATTAGGGCATATTTATTCCCCTCAAGTTATTGTACATCTGCGAGTGATCCTATCTGTATTCCTGGCAAGTCTCCAGATGAGTCGAGGCCCTGCAGGGAGGGGAAGACGGAGTGAGATAAAGATGAAGAGAGAGGAGGAAAGAGAATGAGGGAGAAATTAAGGTAGGGGGAGTTTGGGGCAAAGAGTCAGTGCACGGGAGAAAAAGTGAGCGAGATCATTTAAGATTCACAGAGGGGATGAAATATGGTGGTGTCTTACCTTGAGTTATTACAGATGAAAGTGGATACAAGACGGTGCACTGTCCCAAATGGTTAATATGCCCTGCAGCGTGGAGGCATAAATCGTGACTGTCATATTACGGGGGGAAGGGGTTGCTGGTGGTGATTGGAAGGGATTCTTGGCAAAGGAATGCTCCCATTAGTGTTTTACATAAGCACGGTAATGACGGGGACAGTCTGCGAGAGCGCTTCAGGAGACCCGATTGGCCTGCCGGACAGAGGGAGGCTAAGTTTACTCAACACTTAGAAGAAATTTTCCAGAGCGTGACCGCGGGCCTGATATCATGTTCACATTTTGGATCATGATTTACCTCAAAAGTCAAGCTGTCGTCCCACATTGACCGTTCCCCGCTCGGCTTCCTGTCAGCAGCTCCCACCTGCAGCCTTGTACCTGTCTCTGCAAACTAAAAGGAAAAATGGCTGAAGGCATTTGCTCTCCTTAGCAGAAAAAAGCATCAAGTACTGGCCAAGGCACTTGAGTATTAAGATATACTGCCTCCTGTCTGTGCCAGCCGTACTTCCCGTCTCTGGGCGAGCCTATTAATCATAAATTTGGCTTTGGCGTGGTGTTCACAGAGAGTCTGGTTTGTTGTTTTCTATTTTTATGTTTAAGTGTTCTTGCGTTGCACCTGCTTGTAGGGACTCGGGAAGGTCACACGACTTCTACCTCTTACCTCTGCCAGACTTGCATCTTTTAACAGATCGATAGATGATAAAGCTGTTTGAGGAGGGACACAAGAACAGGCTGTTCATGAAACATCCAAAGTGCATCTCAGATAATGTTGCTCATTAAGACAGAAACTTGATGAATGATAGGCAGTGGTTTTGTCTGTTTTGACTGTACACTAATCTGCCAGCTGATGTCTAGTGACACTGCAATTACTGACAGAGAATGCAAGGGTGTTTACATTGATTGTTGAACGTAGCCTGTGTGAATGTAGATGCTATTACATTTTAAAATGAGTGTGAAATTGCCTCTTTTGACCCACAGGATGGATGTGAAAGCACTGTGTATTCACTTAAAACGGAATTATTATTCTGTGAAAATGCACAAAAAGAGGAGGCTATTATGGGTTTGCAGGGGTTTGATGAGTCGCAAACGCACACACCTCCTGAATCTAAACATGTTGTGCAGCTTTGAGTGGCAGCAAGCTGATTTGTTGATCCAACTCCTATCAGGAGGTGGGTTCTGTTGTTGTTTTTTCCCAAAAAAATCTTTATCCAGAGAAAACCTTGATATTGGTATATACAGTCAGTATGGTGAAGGGTAGGCAGAGATTGTGATTATGGTTTAAAAAAAATCTACTAACTTTTTGATTTTTGGAAAGGACACAAGAAGGTCTGTTACTTTGGCGCAAGACCTGCATCCAATATGAATGTAATTCTTAGGGACACTAGGCAGCCCAGTTATTGTTGGAGCCGATAAAGCAGAGTCCAGCATGCTCTTGGTGATTTGCAGGAAAAAAAGACATCTAATATAATCAGATAAACATGGTTGAAAAGTTCGTGTTTTTTAGACCTCTAAACTTTGTTGCTATATCATTATTTAAAGGGGGAAATCCTTTACGTACAGTGGCGCCCCAAAGGGGGAACCAGAGAGGCCATGGCCATCCAAGTACAAGTGCAGCCCCTATCAACAAATTAGAGGCTGACGTCACTTTCTTTAAGAGGCTGTGGAAGGCTGACTTTTTTAAGCTAGCGTGTAGGCGTGGCATTTTCTGAAACTAGACAACCCAAGGCATTAATCGGCACCAGCCATGTTGGCATAGCTTGTACGCAAGAGGGCTAAATAACGCTCCAAAGTAAGGCTAAATTCTGGCGAGGGAACAAATGGTATGGCTATTGTCAAAGGGGTCCCTTGAGCTCTTACCTTAAGATATCTGAATTAAAATGGGTTCTTTTGGGACCCATGAGTCACCCCTAAACTTGAGTAGACTTGGGGCCAATCCCAATTCTCTTCCCTTAACCTTACCCCTTGGTTTCAATTGCACTCGCCAGATAGATTTGGAGGCTGCCATCTTCCTGGAAAACTCGCCTGGCTGGATAGTTTCGCAATGCATCCTGGATCTTCCCCTCAGTTGAGATGGGTTCGTAAGTGTGCATTGCATGGCCCTAACCCTAACCCAAATTAAGTGGGGATTTTAAGGGCTGAAAAGCACTTCCCTAAAGTTTGGGACACCCTAGCCCTTCGCGGGAACGCGCAAAAAACAAATACTAGAGCCAAGTTTGAGGGGATCCCAGTAAATGTTGGGTAAACTCTCCACAATAACATAGTTTTCAACTAGCCTGAATACTTCAACAGCATTATAGACTTCCTAAAAATCCAGTGATAGCTTTTTGTTTTGGTGTGCCGCCTCAAGATTTCTAGTGGGCCCATGTGTCCATGTGCACCACTGTTTACATACACAACAGCATTACATTGGTTTAGAGGTGAGACACATCTGCAGTCATGGTGTGGCTCTTACCTTCCGCCTGCTTCTTTAGTTCACACTATACCTTACAGTTCAGCACAGTTTACGATTTAACAGCTGTGAACAGGCAATTCAGGCTGTCAGAGCTGCAGTAGCAGTGTGTGCAGGACCTTATGTTTCAGTACAACAACCCCTTCAGGCGCTTGCTCTATGATTGTTACTCTGGTGCTTTTGGGTTTGTTTCAGCACAACTTTAAAGCCACACATTTCTTTTTTTTTTGGGGGGGGGGGGGGGTTCATTGGATTTTGCTTTATTTGGCCTTTCTCTGACTCATGTCTCCAGCGCTTCCAAAGCGCATGTAGTAGCAGAGTGCAGTCTGTGCAGCTCCCATCCAGCTGTTGCTCTACCAGCAGCTGTTTACCTCAGATCTGAGCTCGAAGTTTAAATTGGAAACCCTCCTCCTCCACACTCACACTGACACATCTCCGTTTTCTTATGCTCCTTCCAGTACCGTTATGTAGCTTCTGTACTGTAGCAGCTATACACCCCATCTGATAGTTGACTTCATTCAAACACCGGTGTTTGGATTACCGACAGCAGGAACACTCACTCGGCAACTCGTTCAGCTTTGCACCTGAGAGCCACCTGCTTTAAAATTAAACGCACCTTTTAGTGTGGCAGTTAAGCACAGCGATTTTTACAGCCATTAGATTAGCCCTCAGTTTAACCTCAGCACAGCGGTGTCACCTTGCTCTTTTGTGAGCCACTATTCAAAAACTTCAGCTGCTAGCAGGCGGAGGGGACGTTAATTTGCTCTGGTGACTCGAAGATAATCTGTCCACTCTAATTTCTTCAGTTGTTTGATGCCTTTTTTTCTGTATGGCTTTGGCTGGATTTTGTTGAGCTTTTTTTTTGTACCCAGAATGCTAAGAGAAGCAGAGCAGCTTGCGGTTTTATTTTTCAAGAATTTATCAGCCTCTCCAGCAAAGTCCAGTTCCACAGCAAAACTCCACAGCCAAAATGCAAACCCTGCAAACTTTCCCCTCACTGTCGCTCCCTTGACAGCGCATGTGTGTTGCCTGGTTGAACTAATTGCCCTCGCTGTATTTCCAGCCAAACAGGTGGCCATATTGGTTTCCTTCTGGCTGCGTTTATGTGGCTGTGCGTCCAGGTTGGACAGAGATGACAGTGTCTCCTCTCCGCCCGGAGCGTGACCTTGGTTGGGCGATGCTCCCTCTGCACTGTCTTTGGTCTCACATTGGTCTTTTGGGCCAACTTCTGATTGTATGTGTTATTGTGTATGTGTGTGTGTGTGTGTTTGAGACAGACAGAGAGAGATAGAGCAGCCTCTGATGTCTCGCCAGAAAGCTAGAGGCTCCAGGATCACGGTCAGGAGGGGAGGGAGATGACAGTGGCAGCAAACTTTGGCAAGTGTCACATAAGAATATATGAAAGCACAGATCTGTGATGTCATGATACAGCTGCTGCACACACACCGGCCTTTGTCCACATGCAGGCAAAATGAAACGAAACACAAGCTAATGTTCAGCGTTCGCCACACATTCAAACTCACACACACAAAGGTCTTATGCAGCTTTTACCACCTCACACCGACACCTCGAGGGGTTTGTATGTGCTAAAGCAATCTGATGTGGTCAGATTTGTCTTTCTCCGCACAGATACAGTGTTGGCCGGCTCTGTGTAGGTCCATTGTATCCACAGTTGTGGTCCTCTGTTTGGTCCGTGGGCGGCCATGCTACAGGGAATAAGAATGTGTCAGATGAAATGTTGTGGATATTTGTCTCATAACTGCTATGAGTCAGGCAACACCTTGTTTCTATACCTTGGGTAAAGAAACAATATTTTTTCCTTAGCAGTGGGAGGGATTATGACATGCTCAGATGGGCCCTGACCTCTCTGCAGACCAGAATAGAATAAAATAGAACAGATAGAGTCGTCGTTCTCACACAGCTTCTTCTTATGTATTTTAATGACAGTTTTTGCATTGATTAATGTTGTAGTAATTATTGTATCCTTGTACCAATGTCAGGAATTAAATTTGCCTTTACTTATATTTCAACCTATTTACATTATCATTTTTTTAACTTACTAATTTATTCCAGTGTTTCCCCTAATTAGCGCTGCTGCTATATAAAAATCTCCCCATAAGCAATTACCTCACTATCCCTACTTGAAGTAGCCAGCAGTGGGGATGAGCAAGAAGTATAAATGAAACACCTCTATTTAAGGGTGTCCGGATCAACTGGACCTTGATCGTTGAAGGCCAATTAGAGCAGCCGATCAGTTGACACAAAAACAGGCGACAGAATTTCTTGACACATCCCTAAAATAGCTTCACTGACAAACTGTAGCTCACACTGAACATCACCATGACATTCATGGTTAACAGCTAATCTTTCGTCCAACCAAGTGCAGCCGCACTGTCTCTTTCTTCTCGCTTGCTCTGAACACTTCTGTAGAGGCTGCAATACTATCCACTCTTTGTGCCCACATGACCAACATGCCATCTTTATCTTTACCAGCTCTTTGTCACCTGCATTTCTCCAGGATTTGAGTCGTTTTGTCCCTGTGAGTGGAAACACAGGATTCATTAGGGGAGACTGGGGACCATTGTAACAAGTTTTGGTTTTGATATCATTACTCAAAAACCTTTTGTTTTTTTACACAGGCAACTTTTATCTGTTTTTTACTTATTAACAGTCATCAACTAGCCTGGAAATCCAGACTCAAATCTAGAAGGATTATGAGTCTGGCCCTCACCAATACACTCTTCCTACCCAAGGGGCGGCACTAACTGAGACATTTCAAATGCCGCCGCACGTAATTGGATAGCACGATAGCCAATCAGAGCAAAAAACAAGGTGACGTATTCATTGCAGTTAGTCCCATTTGTTTGCCGACCAGTGGGGCTAACTGATACATTATGATTTTGCTGTATCCCGTCTGCAAAACAGCAAAAACGTCCTTCCTGGAAGCGAAGGCTTCTAGGGCAGTCTTCTGTTCCTCTCTCAAGGAAAAAGATAAGTATAGTTGGCTTAGCATTTCTTCCAAAGCTAAATTGAATGGACGCGGTCCTTCGGCAGCTGTCATCTTGGCTGTTTACTTTTCGACTCCTACGGCGCAGCTGTCGTCATCATGTTACGCCCACCCAGAGCCCGCCTCTGTCAGATAGACTGATCTGATTGGTCCGATAGGCGATTCAGCGGGCTCTGCTCGTCGGGGCCAGATCCCCATGCAGTGCAAATTAGAATTTGCTAGGGGCGGGGCATCTGGATTTCCAGGTTAGTCATCATCTGTTTTTACAAGCAATGTTAGAGTCACAATACTGACTGAAACACTAGATGTCAAATGTTACATCTGCCCACACGTACAGGAGCAGTTGTAATAGCATGGGGTACATACAGTATTAAATGGAAATTGGAATCGACCACTGTGCATAAATATGTGCCTAAAGCCCTTCTTGTGTCAGCGAACACGCTAAATATCTGGCAACTATCCATTGGCGCAAATAACAGAACAGGGTTTTTCAACTAACCAGTCAATAGGTTACATCCCTTAGTGTATATGGTCCATTTTTTCCAGTATTATATATATTGGTCATATCACCATCTAGTGAATGTCGTTAATAATTGCAATCTGGTCGTCCTTTGAAAGGGGGCTCGCCTGTAGCCATCTCCATGTGATGCTTTCTTGCTTGCGGCCAAAAGTACTCGTCCTGGGTCATGAGATTGTCCGGGGGTTTGCCCAAGTACAGTATGACAAAAGAACAGTCAACTTCTACTCCAAAGACGTTCCTCATTTCTTTGGCAATCAATCAGCCTCCAGCATTCATACCACCCCTGGAACCCCAACGTTCTACACTCTTTTTGAGATGTTGTTTTGAAATACTGTTAAAAAAATGAGACATGTTTTCTAAGAAAGATTCCTTCATTAATTTTATTACATTCATTATTCATATTTTCCTGCCATTGGCCTCTTTGATCCATGCTTGCAAATAGCAACACAGAGGTGGTATCTGTTTACAGATTAGTAGGACTGATTGCTTTTTGAAGGAGTTTCACACAGGTGCATTAGAGCATCGTAATTATGCGAGCAACTTCTGTCAGCTGTGAATAGATGTTTCCCTTTTGTTTAACATGGTTAATCCAATAGACTTTTGGGTCTTTCTGTGAGATCTGTGTTAATTGTTTTGAAACAGGGCGTGAAATATGTGTGAAACCAATGAAAAAGTGTCAATAAATTTGCAAGAGAGGACTTATGTTGTGCTAAGAAGGTGATGATGAAGATCAAGTGGATCCCAGTTTCATTAATTGTGTCTGAGCAATACTCAAATGTAGAGAGTTGTTTTTGTGTAGATGAACAATTACCAGTAGAACCAATAGAAATTTGTTCGTAGGAATATGCTTATCGTCCCCTGAGGGCTAACATTTCAGTACTCATAGAATATGTAATTTAGTGCCTCTTTTTGTTTGTTTGTTTTCAGATATATTACATTATGTTGCAAGTTGCATTGTGGGAGAAAAGAGTCCATCAACACCACACTTTCATTTTTCCATTTTGAATTCAGTCAGTACATACAGTAGTGTGCCGTTGGGATATAGCTCATGAGGAGGCAGTTTCTCCCCGAGCATTTTGGGTGAGAGTCACGAGATGTACTTGCCAATATGAAATTCAAAATGGTTACTTCACAGTTCAACATATCGCTTTTGGAAGGGACCAAAATGTTCCCAACAATGAAACCAAAGTGCCCAGAAAATCTTGTATTGTAAAAAGATTTCATTTTTCTCCCTGGTTCCTAGTGAGAGAAACCACAGCCGCCGTGCCAGCTGTCTTGGCAGCACTCAGGTTTAATCTCTGAGACTCAGGCTAACTGTAACATGGAAGCCTCCCTCCCTTCTTTAGCAAACACACACCAGACTATTCACTCTCCCTGCCAACCACGGGCCAGATAGGAGATATCGAGCATCCTTCCATGCAGTGACGCAGTACTGATATTGATTTCAATTATGACAGCAACATACTTAAGACAAAGTGTGGATTCCTGGTCCATTAGTTGCTGCAGCTGGCAGACAGGCATCAATAACAGATTTTTTAAATTGTCTTTATTTTTTCTTCCCCTTTTTTCAAAGTAATCATCCCCAGCAGGACTGGATTGGGCATTTTTCCCATTTAAAGTTTATTATGGATTTTCCACATACAAGAAGGACATTATGACAGTACAAGGACATGGCTAGAAGCAAAGACAAGACAAACCCATGGAAGGTTACGATGCTAAATTACTTTATGCATGCATTTCTATTTGACACACAATGTGACTATAGGAACATGCACATGATCTTACAATTACATACATTACAAAGAGAGGAGGAAATGACATTCTGAGTCCAGGACCTTATTGTGTCCCATAAGCCGTTCTCTCACCTATCCAGATGTGACAGGGGTGAAGCAGCTTCTCCCATGCTTTGAAGCTTCACAAAGTCCTCCAGCCTTGTATTGAAATTAAAACAACTGCCCTTTCTGATGTTCCAGTTCATGAGAATTATGCATGCATTTTGTTGCAAGGCATGCAAATGCTACAATTATTTGAGCAGATGTACAATTAATGTCATTAGGCTGGATGCCCAGTAAGCGTGTAGCGGCACATAAAGCTACATCCATGATCTCTGAAAAGTGAATCTCTAGCCCCATTCACATATGCACTGCAGACCTAAATTTATCTAGCCATTACCGGAGAAGCTTTATGTGAGAACACAAATGTCCAAATCAGTTGGTTGTTGCCATAGTACAAAGTCCGTTTAATGTCCGGTTGAGCCCATGTGTAAATAGAACAGGGGGTTTTCCAGCAAGGAAGTGGGCGTGTTGATGACATTTTAATCATGAAGCGCGAAACTGGAAGAAAACAGACATCCAAGGGCAAAGAAGATGGCAACAAAAACGTCTAACTAGAAAGACGATGAGATTTGGCAGTTTATGTCAGTAAAGGTGGCAGCTGAAATTGTCAGACAAATGAAAGAAATGGGAAGCAACTCTGATGTTTATGACCTTATTACGAATAGCCTATGTGACCATTCGCATTATGTCCTGCCTCCTGCACATTCCCCCCCAGGTGCCACCCCTCGCCGAAACAGAACAGTAGTTGAGAACACTTCTGACACAGACAGTTTCCTGTTGTGTGCCACAATTGTGAAAGAGAAACTCCAGACAATGTCCAGACCTGATTCTCTGATATGAGAAAACAGCTTCTGACTACGTCCCAGAGGGCCGAACAGCTGGACAGAACCATAGAAAGTGCACAGCGGTGCCCACCTCCCCAGAAACCCTACCAGCATAAGCCTGAGCGTGTTTGATCTCTTTTTAAGGCTAGAGGAGATGATGTATGCTCTGTGCAGTATTTTAAGTGAGTTCCCCGAAATCTTACACATTACAGTGATGCCAAGTTCCTCCAAATTCTGTCCAACTCAAGTGGGGTGAGTGAGATACCCAGGTCTTGCCTCCATCTATCCGTTCGGTGTCTGAATATTGCTATTGGTGTCGGAAAGAAGAAGCTGTTCCCTCCTCATCTGGTTTTTATCCAGATGTTCGTGGCAACCTATGGAGGTACCTTTTGAGGTTATTTTTGTGATGATAGCTTTTACTTGCAAATAAGAATTTCTGCCAATTAAATACTGTAATAGCATTGTCCTTCAAAATTTGATCTGTCTGATGTATGTTAGGACCGTACGAAAGTGTGTTGCACAAGGGGCAAGGGGATGAGAGCAAATTTTTCCATGGTGGACGTCAGCTTACGAGTTGTATCAATAGATTAGTCAGCCTTTGGCCGTTTTCTAATCTTTATTTCATGCAGTGTCTTCAGATCTGTAGCATGTCCCAGATAGCTCTACTATAAAATGTTAAATTGTACAAAAGACAGTCTTGGAGGATTTATTTTCCTTAGGACACAGGGAAGAAGACACTGCATGAAATGATGTGACTGTCTAAGCTCCTACAAGGCAGTACAGTTTAGTGTAGGCAAATAAAGGGACTTGGTTAAGGTTAAGCAAAGGGTCGTTCTCATGGTGACAGACACATGGTTTCACGAGGTCTGTCCAAGTATCTGCTCCCCCTCTCTGGGCAAAAGCTGCCAGTTTCCAGTCTTGATTGGCTGCTTGACCAAAGATCAGTTAACATTTGGTGCACTCTGTCTGGCCCACTTTGGTGATTTGGTTTAGTTTTTTATGACTGCGAAAAGATTTACTTCCTTGCACACAGCAACATAAAAACAGACAGGAGGACAGTCACACAAACAAACAGGAAGAGCTCAGTCTGTCTCCACCCGACGTCTTCATTAGCTTGTCTATCATTTTTACTGTCTCCTCTTTTTTTATCCTCTCCCCTCGCCTCTTCTCTGACGCTCATAATATTCAGACAATAATGATACAAGGCGAACAATTCCATATGCAGCCATTATCATCCAGATGCAATGCTGTCACTCACACTGATTTGCTCTGATTGCCTGAGAGGTTCCATGCCCTTGTTGTAAGTGCAGTGTATTATTCTTGATGTAAAACGTTTATGTATATATGAGTCACTACTTTAGGTAAAAAGAGTCTTCATCAGCCAGAACTGAGTAAATTAGCTTCATCTATTTGGATTAAGACTGTTGAGTATGGGCACTGTCAGGATTTCTACACACACACAAGTTGAAAGATCCAAATTTACACACTACAAACTCCCCCCTCCCCCAACCAGTGGTCAAAGAGCAAATACACAGAGAAAACTCACCAGAACAATGGCTCAATGTGCAGCCAAAGGTGTTTCTTTTCTTCACCACTTCTTCCCCTCACAGCCACTAAGAAAAGTAAACTTAATGATTCGCAGTGTGCATCTTCCTGACATCACATGCATATTTCCTTGGTAATGAAGTCCTTGCAACTTACAAAAATCCAAACAGTTTTTCTCCCGTTGCCACTCGGGGCCATCGAAGTGCAAAAGTGCTCGGTGCAGCCTTAACAAAAAGCATTAAAGTCAGCGCTAAAACTCCAAAGTTCCCCCAACAAACGTCTCGAGTTTAGTTTATTTGGCAAGCAGAAGTAGAACTTGGCTGGGTCTTCTTGCTGTGGTCTTGATTTTTTTTTTCTTAACAGACAAACAGATTATAAATTCAAAGTGGAATAGTGGCAAAGTTTCATAAATAAATCAATTCTCGAGGAAAATCACTGAGGGGAAGTTTGGATGTATTGATGCCACTGGGGAAATTTATTCATTTTGCATGACATTTGCGCCTAAATATTAGGTCCACCTCCCAATATTGAGTCATAGTCCATTTGCACAATCAATAACCTTAGTGCGAGGCGCGGTAGATAAGTTTCCAGGTTTTCCCTGGATAAACTTAATTAGCCCATTTCATGGGAGAAGCAGGTGGTGCTGATATTTAACACACTCAGTTTTTTTGGATGTGTGAAAGAAAAACAGCACTAACCTATCAACACCAGGCAGCTTCAGAGTCCCCAGGCTGTGAAGTTGATTGCTGCCAACTCGCCCCTGTGTGTGTGTGTGTGTGTGTGTGTGTGTGTGTGTGTGTGTGTGTGTGTGTGTGTGTGTGTGTGTGTATGTTTGCAAGTGTATTCTGCGTGTGCATGTAGGTGTGTCTGTGGCGTTCTATTGTATAAGCTGTGTGTGTGTGTAGAGTGTGTGGATTGTCCCAGTTTAGAAGACCCAGAGCTATGAGTCATCAACTAATAAAGCAAAAGGCGAAGGGTGTGTGTGTGTGTGTGTGTGTGTGTGTAAAAGAAAAAAGGAGCACAGCATGAGTGAACCATGGGGGCAGTTGTGTTAGTGCTTTCACTACTGTACCTGGTAAACTTGAACACATATGACATATGACAGTTAACTGTGTGTGCGTCCTTACTCGTCCTCACTGTGCCATCAGGTCTCTGGGCGCTCTTTCCCCTGACAACAATGTCACAGGCAGTACAGTAGCTGTAGCAGCATGAGCAGCTGCGATTGTGCCAGCTGATGTTTATGCTCGTAACATTTTATGTTTCTGTATTAATGCTACATACATGGCTGCTACAGCGCTAATAGAGACAATAATTTATGCTAATTTCTGCTCTCAGTGTTTGTTCAGTTGATGCTTATAGTTCATTAGTCACCATTAAATACAGTTTGCATTATTATCAGTGTTCTGCAGAAAATTCCATTAAATATAATGGAGTCCCATCTCTGCACGCTGGACTGAATCCAGCATAGAATGCAGAATAATTGAGCAACGCTACATGTAGCTACTTAACCATATTGCTAAACAATAACATAATGCATCAGTTTCTGCAGCGGTTTGAGACACAGTGAATAAGCCCATGAATTAGTATCTTAACTTCCTTAATATAATGTATTTTCTGTTGACGCAGGATGCTGGAGTGGGTGATTGCACTGTAAGACATTAATCTAGAGTGCTCTGACCTGAAGGAACTTTAACGTGACAAGTCAGAACAGCAGTATACTGGTTGGAGTCCAGTTTTTGCCAGTTTCGACACAGTTTTAACCTACATTGTATAATTTTCTGCTGCTAGGGGTCTCTCAATCAAAACACCAACCCAAGACGGAGAAATACTGTCATTGTAGTCAGTTTCTCCCAGTTAGAATTCCATCAGCATCGTTCAGCAGGTTGTTACTGTGAGCTGAATAACAGATCTGGTGTTTCTTCTCTGATAACTTAAGATCCAGATGTTCAGAGGAGGTTTTTATCGGGAGCCGGATTATCCACAGAGCTCTTGTTCTGTCCAGAACAAACGGACACCGTGATTTAAACCAGTACAAACACTGAATGAGGCAGTTTCACTTTAAAAATCTGTGTTTCTCCAACACTGTTTGGCACTGCAGCGAACATATGCTCATCTTCTTTCTCTGATAACTTAAGATTCAGAAGTCAGATGACTCAAATTCTTCATCACTCAAAACATATAGTTAAAAGCAACCAAGCTCTAAAAGCTGTATCTTAAAAATGTGGCTTTATTAAACTGGATAAAAAATGAATTCATGACAGCTACTGGCAGACAACCGCAACCCTGATGCACTCATGTGTCATGATGCCACTGACAGGCGATGGCAGCCAAATAACACAGACCATATCCTTAATTAAAATTAGCGATAACGCAAGTACACAACTCAACAAAATATATAACACTGGTTTTGTCATTTTTAGACATTTGAGTGCAGAAAAGTTACATATTATTTCCTTAAATCCATACACAACAACAACAGCTCATGATGCTCATGTCGACCTGAATTGACAGTCTGTGCAGCAAGAAAATAAAATGCCATGTATACACATGGATGGATTATTGAACACGAACTGCTGGATTACTGGGCACAGGCACAGGGACTCAAGGGGAGCAAGTCTGATCTGTTTTATTATGTATTTGTTTACGCTTTCCGTGTATGATACAGCTGCGCAGTGCAACATTAAAATCAGTACAGGAATTTGAATATGACTAGCTCTGCATTGAGACATACAATGTGTACCACAGCTTTCCTTCTCTGGTATCCTATGACATTGTGTCTACAGTATTTTGTGTACTATCTCCAGCATGAACAACCAGCAGCAGCTATGTTTTGGTATTCACTACTTTGTTGGGTGTTCATATATTTTTAACTCCTGTGTTTCCAACATGCCTTGAAGGCAGCGTGTCTGACAGCTGAGACTGAGAGAAAGCTGAATATCAACATACAGAGAGCAGAAGGCCACGTTACATAGAATTTGTCAGAATCTGACAATAGGTTATGGCTTCTGCAGTATTGATTTCTCCCTGTCAGTCCAGACGATGTCCAGTAGACACATTCTGACAGGTTGTCGTGATTGTTACCATTTGATCTCGGCCTTTACCAGCTAATGTTGGTGCTTATTTCGGAAAGGTGGGTAATAATGTCAGCAGAACGTCAGTCATGCTGGAAGAAAAATGGTTGGAGTAAGAGCTGGGAAGTTTTTCTGGGATAAAGGCATGACCGCTGGTAGTTTAGTTAGAAGATGCACTCATGGTTAGGTAGTGTTCGTAAGCATTGACCTGTGACCAGTGGTGAGATTGGTTCACTAGCAGAGAGATGGGTAAGTTACCAAGGGGGAGGTGGGTATACTGTCATATTTAGGGTTATGGGTTGGGGTTAGGGTAATACAGTAAATAGCCAGAGAAAGAGGTGGGTATATTGTCATATATAGGGTCAGAGTTCGGGGGGATAGGGTTATGGAATAGGGGTTAGGGTAATACAGTAAATAGCCAGAGAAAGAGGTGGGTATATTCTGGTATATAGGATCAGGGTTCGAGGGGAAGGGGTGAAGGGATAGGGGTTAGGGTTATATTATAAAGGCCCAGAAAGAGTTGAGGATATTCTCACATTTAGAGCAGTCTAACATAGTAAATCAGCCAGTCTGAAGGATTGGATCTCCAGTGTTTGGCCTTGGGTAAAAGCTATACCCATACATAACTACTGACTGAATTAATTCTGTGTCAAGGTGGACTTTTGGCAAACTCCAAGACCTCTTACATAAGAATGGAAGTCACTTTGCCGACATGCGTCAACAGTGATCTGAGGTTTTGTTTGAAGTAAAACACCTACCAACAACCAAAGCTACCAAGAGAAGCCTTTACATACTGCACACTGAGCTCCCCTCAAAGAAACCAATCTTTAAACAAGCATTTCTTCTCTGGAGGGCATACAAATCAAGGGCATACACCATATTGCGCTCAAACACTACGTCATTTTTTTATTTTCTATCCACAGAATTGGATGAGTCATCAGGTGAAAGGCAGAACCAACGCATCCCCAAAGGCACGATCTGTAAACACCGAATCAAATTGGATCGTGCCGTTCATGCGCGTACGTGTTCTGCGGGGTTTCCTCTGTAATTGAGAGGGCTGCATACATACACAGCGGCGTTGCATCTCTATATCTCCATGTCATTTTTTGTAGGGAGTATAATGCGACGCATCTACGCTCATCCAGCAGCTGTCAATCTGCCAGCAGCTCCACACTCATCCCACGTGTGGTGGAGAATACCAATGCACGTTACCTCCTGGGGTGCTTTGTGTGTGAAGATGTGTGAGCGAGATCAGTGGGTTAGAGATGGCGTAGTAGAGCGGCGTGGAGCGCACACAGAAGAGATATAAAAGGCACAGTTTAGTGGGGAAGGGTAGACGACCGCCACAGGCCCGCTTTATATCGGCCATGGGGGTTGGTTTCATATTACAATATAATGGTATTGGTTCAACCCACTTAATGAGTCACATCATTTCTTATGTTCAAATAGGGTTCTCAGGAATTAAATGATATGAAGGAATTGTTGAGTTAATGACTAGCTCTTACTGTATATCGCCGTAAGCATGAGGGAAAGAAAAGGAACTGTTCCTATACTAGCTGAATGCAAAAAGGTGTGGGGTGGTCACTGGTCCGCAGACACAAAGGGCTTCCCACTGCAGCGAGGAGCCCAACTCTAAAGAAGTTACTCTCTCGGATCTTGCGTTATATACAGTATATGATATAGCTCTACCTTTACATACATATGGATGAATCTGCTTCCTTTAGGAGACTTAATTTGCATCAGGACTGTCCCTGTTTATCATTTCCCCCTCATAGTTGAATTTGCATAGATTACCATTAAGATTTCAGCCCCCTTTTGTGCTCATCCTCAGGTAGATTATGAATCCTAAAGAGAGGACGGTTCTTCAAAGCGCGAGAGCCAGCTCTGTTTTGACTGACCATCTAGCATAGCTCCCAGGCTTCAGTGGTTTGTTCTCCTTTGGGTTATTTTTGGGTCTCATTTTTCGGAATTTAAGTTTTGCCTGTCCTACTTACTGCATTCCCCAAAGTGAACTCGAGGCCTTTTTCAGCCTGATCCAGATTTTCCTCTCCCTCTCTCTCTCCCCGTCTGCCTGGCGTTCTCTCGCTCCCTCTCTCGCTCTTTCCGACTCCCTTCGCAGCCATCTGTTCATGCTTGTGGCATCTCTCGATCTGTCTTCCCTCCCTGCCATATATCACTCTTCTCCTCTCAACTCTCCCAACATTTCCCTTGCTCCCTCTTGTGTAGCTTTCCTTTTTGCTGCCTTTCCCATGTTTGTGTCACATCATTAACCGCCTATGATGTATCTCTCTCACGTGTTCATAGTTTCTCCTTCACACTCTCCGGTACCATTTGACGACCGTTTATATTAATGTGTACATGTGATGTGATACTGCTGTAGTCCTACAACATGATTTCCTGATTGTACCTGTTGTAAGGTACAATGTTATGTGCAATGGGAAACATCCAGTAACTGTTGATTCATGAGTAATTCACAGGAAGTTATCTCAGCATTCATCTGGCCTGCAACTTTACTGTTTTGGTTTGCTCTCACCGCTCTCGTCAACCTAGTTGCCAGGTGCAGCGGGCAGCTGTCTTCAATGAAAAGGCTCTAAAACTTAACTGTAGGCTACCTGCCCAGCACCGAAGAGCAGACAGACAAAGTTAGCAACTATCTGGTAAACATAGAGGAGCATTTAGAAGCAAAATCGCCAGATATTTCCCTCAAGCCCAGGTGGATTCAAACCACGTAGCACAATTAAAACAGATCTAAAAGGATTCCTTATGTGTACGCAGAAATATATAACTCTAGAAACACAACAGAAAAGGCATCATATGTCGACAGTATTCTTGTCAATTCAGCATCAATGTCATCCATATATATCAAACTTTACCTAAGATTTTTGATTTTGTTGTCTCAATTCAGTACCAGCCTCTGTTGCATTCAGACTTGAACGCCGACTCTTGTTCACTCCACAACTCCACCGGTTTCTCCGCCTTTTCCACAGTCCAAGAGAACAGAGACTTGTTCATGTTCTTGCACCTCCCTGTAGTCACCTCCATGTTTACTGTCTACCTGGTTTGCTGCTTCATGTTTGGTCCTGGTGGGAGCTAAGCCATCAGTTGACGACAGTATTCATTGATCTTCAGTATTTCAATGAGCCACGACTAAAAACTTGTGATAATATTAAACATGTTTGATTTTGTTGGAACGTCAAGACAAGAAAAAGACTGCCTTAGGACAGCTCGGACTGAGTTTATGACTAGGGATGTTCCTCGCGACTAATTTCCCTGTCGACTAAACGAAAATTTTCATCAAGACGAGTAGACTAGTCTAAAAAAGGGAAAACACTCAGAAAACAGTCAAAATTTAGTAGAATTTATTGCTAAGAATTTGAAACATTGTCCCAAAATTATTGTGTGCATTAAGAGCCCTTTGAAGCCTTTAATCAAAATCTTCAACAACCATGTTCATTTTTAAATGCTGCTGAAGTACGAGACACTTTGCGTCATGCGGTATGAGTGTGAACGTGACGGCAACTCAGTCAAAAGTTAACCACTAAAATAACATCTAAAATAAATAAATTGCCTCTGAAATGTGCGGCACATTGAACCTTGCAATTCACTTTAAAGTTAATAAAACAATGTGTAAATTATGATTAAATTTCAGCTGAAATGAGAGGCATTTTGCTCCGTGCAGTATGAATGTAATCCTGCACATTATCTGACAACAACTCACTTAAAGTTAACAAATAATATAAACATCTCAAAAAGGATTAATTGCTGCTGAATTCATTTTCGAGATCAAAGTACTGCCAAACCGCGCTGATTTTGTGAGAGGACATCTCTCCAATTTCCCACCATGCTGTTTTAAAACTCCAATTTACTCAAGCATTACCGCGGGGAGGGGAACTGCTGTCTGACAGCTCTGTAGCACCCACTAGTGGCGGGCGGCTGCATGACAGTTAAGCTGCCTTGTACGTGAATAAAACAGTAATAGGTTTAACCAACTAATATTTCTGGTGCGGACGCTTAACCGTTTAGACGTCTAGGAGCACCTCAGGGCTTTATTCTGGCATTTCTAAAATTCCTCTGCTTTATTTTTGAATTTGCAGAAATTGCAGGAAAGTCAACACATCAAAACTAATACAAATTTGTTCAAACGATCAATCAATTATAGAGTCATTCTGTCAGAAATTCCTTGGTGGAGCGAGAAATACGGAGGGTACAGTTTAAATATGGAGGGTGCAGTCTGTTGGTATGACCATACATTTTGTCCAGTGAGGAATAGTCTTAAGTGCTCTGCTTTAAAAACATACAGTAAGGCCAACCTCTGGCATCTTTCTATACCAAACAGAGTTGACAGTGTTGACATTCATTTAATGTCTCTATTGACGATAAAAAAAGAGCCTCTTTCAACATCTGACACACTTTATGCTTTACTGTATCAATCATCTTGTGAACATGTGTTGAATATTGCTCCAGAAGGCTGATATCTCTTCCTGCAGTGAATCCCCTCTGTTTTTCTGAGGGCACATGAGGTTTTGACGGGTGAGGGGACATGCATCAGCAGGTATGTCAGACCCACGTTGTCCGATGATGCCTGTGTGATGTCACTGCATGCGCTACAACCTACAAACTGCAGAAGCTGTTGCCATGGAGATCCTTTCTTTTTTTCTTTTTTTCCAGTAGTGAAATGCGGTCAGCGCCTGAAGCAGCGATACAAGTGTGTCAACCTGCATAAAGGCAAAGAGCGGCACTGTAGACAGCTTGAGCTTCCTTGTTTTTTTTGTTTTTTCTGCATATACGTGTGTATCTGTGCGTGTCTGTGTGTGGCCCCCTCTATCTCACCTCTCTGGGCTGACAGTCCACACCCAGTTGTGTAGTGTCTGATTTATGCGACGCAGAGTCTTGACCCACACAGTGTGTTGACTGGAAATAAATGGGTGCTATTTATGTGTTACTTGGCTGCTAAAACTCAAAGGAACATCCAAGGTCTGTGTGCAGTAGTTTCCCCCCCCCCGGTCGGTGAGGCTTTTGAAGGCTGTGAAATCTGCCTGTCGGCCAGATGTATTCGTGTCATGTGGGATTAGCTGAGCGTCATGTTTTGTAATCTCATAAAGTGTGTGCGTTGGTTGTATTAATGTACATATGGACGTGTGTGGGTTTGTCTCTGTGCAGTGTCACCAAAACTCAAAGCCACTCAAAGCCATGCAAGAAAATTAACAGTCCGTGTGCAACAAAGATATTTGTATCATTTTAATAACATGGTTTATTCGCACTGAGGTAACAAAACGTATCATTTTACATACATGAATATTCACTTGGACTTTGCCCGCAGTTAACCTTTGATTTGCTCTCTCGTGCTTTTCCTCTGGCTTTCACACAACCTCGCGCATGCACCCTCCCACCTCTCCCTCCTCCTCTGTCATTGCCATCTGCAGCAACATTAAGTCTCTTTTGATCAGCGGGGGGTAATCATCAATTACACAAGCAAGTGCAAACGCGCATACAACTTAATGGACTGCACTTCCACTGGATTCAGACGCGCTGTTTTCTGAAACGCTTGATAGTAATTATGGCTCCATTTTGTCACACAGTGTGAAAGATAATGGTGCCCAATGTTTGTCCCCAAATCTTTGCTGCAATTATAGCCCAATGTTAATCAATTTCACCGCAGAGACAAACAATGGAGAACAAGCCTCTTATACAACTGAGGTCAGGAAACAATAGGACGTAGATAAAGAAACCTAGCTAAGAGTTGTTTGGCGCTGCAGCGAGAGGAGCACAGATAACTTTCATAATTTGTTAGATACACATTTTAACCACCTTAAATCTGTTGAATGCAGAGAGAGGATTTCCTGTTCTGCTCGGCAGTAACACAGATTATTGAACAAAATCTAGCTTTTTCCCCTTTTTGATTCTTTAGAGATGTATACTTTTATTTCACGCAAGAAACAATGAATTTCAAGAACAGTAAAGACCCCAAAAATAGCATTTAAAGTCTTGTGTGTAACATATCCTGGCTTCATATGAGTAAAAGAAAGTCTTTTAGCTACGAGGCTACTTCATGCAATGTAATGTGTCATAGGTAACGTTTTTGTGGGGTGAACATGTCTAGCAAAAAACAAGACTTTTGTCTGTGGGTCATAATGGAGCCGTATTTCACACTTGCATCAAATATTGTCGCTATTAAGCCGCGTTTAAAGTGTGTTTAAGGTGTGTTTGAATCAATCAGACTTACCTGATAGTTGGACAACAAATTGTAAATAAAGGAGACAAGAAATAACTCCCTTGAAATTATTCATGCGCCTGTAAAGTACATTTTGCCTCTGTGAACATGACCTCCCTCAGGTGTTCAGAGGCACGGCTCGGCCCTGACATGTCACCCACACCGTATCGGAGGTCTCCATCACCTTAATGGGCTGTTAAGCATCATTACAGCCTCCGTGACTTTAGCTAAAACACAGCCCAAGGTTATCGATTCAAGGTGTTCGAGCGGGTGCGTGCGTCACAGGACACAATGGCAACTGATTTAGAGAGTGATGGGGGAAAAAGTTAAGTGTTAATCAAATGGCGGTACAGAAAACTAGCGGTTATGGGTTCACTTCAATGATGATTATAGGCAATGATTAAAGGAGAGGACCTTAAGGAGGCTCCTTGTGAGTATTGATTGAGATTGATCTGGTCATCTGGGATGTTATGATACTCACCAGGACCTCCTGGGACATATGTAGAATCTGTTTCACCTTGTAAGATCAAGGTTTCAGCTGTCAGTCATTGGCGTACCAGGTAAATCAAACACCTTTCATGAGGAGAAAGAAATTCCCTCATGTCTGTTTTCATGTCATCCTTCACAAGCAGATCATTGCTTTCTCTCCTATTTTGGAGTCTCATTCTCCCTCTCACTCGGTGCGTGTCGGTGTGCCTCTTGATACGTCACGTAGTTTAATGCACATCATTTCAGATTTAGCGCCCCGTTTAGCATCCAGGTCAGTCGCACGCTCGGAGCATTTTATCCCTACGAGGCAAAGGGAGACAGAGCTCAAATCGCAGATCGCCAGCTTTGGGTCAAGGTCATAACTCACTGACCACGGTATACAAAACACAAATATAAGCAGGACAGTCAACAACAAGTACAAGACTTTTCTTCCAAATACAAACCCTGTTCTGGCAAACTTTATCTATATAGCAGTTAACATACAAAACAGACAGGGAATAGATGATGGTAACAGTTACAGGAGTTCAAACTGGACGCTGAAATGGTACCATTTTTTCTTCCCTGCCAAACCTCAACATCACAAACACAGACGCCACTGTGTAGTTCAACAGCGGCAATTATAGTGAGCTGTGACAACTCTGCTGAATTATCTATAGCCACAGGTGGAGATTGACAGAATTTGAAGGACTTTTCTATCGAGCAGAGTGCACCCAAGGACAGAAAATTCTGATTATCCCTGGGTTTAGCAGCGGGGTTATAATCTTCCAGCCCAAGGGGGGAATGGCTCATTCATGGCTTCCTCTTCTAATGCAGTCCGCACACTCAACAGTTGCATTACAGTATAACAACACAGTAATTCACAGTGATAAGGGTGCAGCAGTGCCTGAGGTCGGACTGCCAACTGTAGGAAGCATGTGTAATTTGATCTGATACTCGGGGCTCTTTTTGTGAGATAAAAATACAGAGGATTCTTGTTATAATTCACTCCAGTGTATTTGGTCTAATTTGTCAATCATAGTCTTGTTACTCACATGATCCAGTGCGTTATGGGATGTGCTCCGCCAGGGATGCACAACGTTCGGATTGTTTTGCAGATACTCCAATAATTTCCAACCTGTTCTGGCCAATGCCGATATATATGCACATATTTTTTTCCGCCTAATTACAGAGAAGTCTCTCCTGAAGTGGAATTAACATATTACTATGCCTACTCTATTGTGATGGCTCACTGGCAAGGCAGACATAAAATACGGTCCTTTTCAAAATGTACATTTACTTTAACAGGCTTGGTTGATGCCCTCCCTGAGACAGTCCTGACAACAGCGACGATAAGGCCTAATTTGACCTATTGTGACTAATTAAATTTGCATTATTAAAGTGTCACCTTATCGACTTGTCACATCAGCAGAAATGTTAATGAGCCAATGCCTTTTTCATTTTAAAGCCTTTATCTGCTTACACCGATGACATGCTGATATTATCGTGCGTCCCTATGCTCCACCGTGTATTGAAGCAAAATGGGCTGGAATTTCCAAATTTTACCAATAGTCGTCTTTTCCTTCAGATTTGACAAACGTACCACCAGCAGACACACAGTAACTTTCCGTTTGAAAGGTTTTCCTCAGGCTCGTATTATTCCTTGTATTCTGTTGAATAGCCGAGGCAAAAGGGTGTCATCGATTTTTCAGGCCGACTTGCACAACTCTGTATTCAGCCTGTCCTTTCTTTAGGAACAACCTGCTTCACATTCATAGTTATACACCGACTCACCTGGGAACTGACTTTTACGAGCAACATCTTCTATATTGTTCGGCATTTAGCTGCTCCACTGCAGCAGCTGAGGGACACGTGGTGTGTTGGAGTCCTGGGTGGTAGATGGTGAGGGCTGGAAGGCTGTTTCCTTATTGAATGGCCTGTCAGCAGTGCCATCTACACTTAATGCTGGAGACACTTCTATCAGTTTTATTTATTAAATCAATACTATGAAGTCTCCAAAGCTTTCTTTTGTGCCTTTGTTGAAACCACACTGAATTTTTTTTGGCTTCATCTTGGAGTCAGAAGTCCCCCTTTGTACATTTTTGACTTTCTCCATCACCTTTCTTCATAACACCTGGGGTGTTTGAAGGAAATCTATATTGATGCGAATGCATTTTGTTAACACCGGTTCCTTTAAGGCACTAGCTGAAGAGAAACTTTAATGTCCACTAGTGTACTTGGGGAAAAAAACGTTGTTTTGGAGTTATGGTCTAAGCAGATTGTTAGTGCTTCGGAAATGTGGAACTTCAAAGTGACCCAGTTTTTCGGATAGCCCTTTTGAGTTCTTCATAAACGCCTGCAGCACAGTGAAATTTGACCAAAGTTCTTATAAAGGAGCACAGATACAATGAAAAAAAAAATGAATCTGCACAGCAGCTGATTACACAGTGGTTTCTCAAACAATAAAGCGTGCAAAGGTCTCGCCGGGTTCGAGCAGTCCAGTAATTTAACCCGCACTTGTTGTAATAACCTTTCCGGAGATAGTAAGCAAACAGAAGTATTTCCAATTAACAGAAAATAGGTGTTGCTACAGTCTGCAGCTGCAGTCTGGACACAGCATGTGTGCAGGTTGGGGTTTGTTTGGAATTTCACTCTGTTGTGGGTCAGGTAGTTTTCAGGAGCTGAGACTATCAGGATTTTGCACACTGTCAGTTCATTTCAAACCAAAAAATGATGGTATATTGTGAGCTTCTGGCTGAACTGGACTTGAATTTTGCAGTAGTGTCTTAGAAGTTAAAGTGGGAGAGTAAGATATAGTGTGCACAGGAGGAATATTTCTGTATGATGGCAGCTGTTTGTTTAACACGAGATCCATAGCCCATCCCAAAACCGCAAGTCCTTTGATAACAATGCACTGTACAAATAGTTTGGTTAGATAGCATTTTTCTTTGTGACATTTCATACATGTGAAATTAAGATAATATATTTTAAAAGGAAGATAAGCCAGGAAAAACAATTTAAATTAGTGTTTTTTGCTTATTCTCATGCCTGTTAGTAATGCACCTGATTGAAGTGGCTCTCATATTCCAGCTGGCACAGAAGACAGAGCTGACACGCTTAACAGTCAAAGAATTAAAACATTAAACCGTGAAATTAATTTATTATTATTATTCTCATTTTATTTGAATATATTTATCATCCAACACCTGCGATCTGACCTGCACATTCTTTTGTTCACCCTGAACACAACCTGGAAATAAAACTTTGTCAAAATACCACCTGCGAAGCACCTTTTTGACATCCTGTTATTCTGTTATTGCTGCTGTTTGGCAGAGTTTGCATTGAAGTAGTGTTATTCTCCTCTTTAAAGGGAAACACCACCTAAATTAAGAATTATTGTATTTCCATGGCCTTGAAAAGTTCTATTAATATCCGTGAACATGAGCTACTCGCCCTCAAAGTCAGAAAACAGAGATGTAAGTCTCAAACTTTGATGTCATCAAGTAGGGCCTGTCCCATTTCTACCCCTTGGTGCCCTCGTTTGCGAGATAACCCTTGATGAGGGAAGTGAGAAATATTAGCGTAGAGATCTTTCCCTAAGAAATGAGACACCACTTCCTGCAAATCGGTGTGGCCAACGTGCAGGCATACGTCACGCGTAGTAGCGACGCAGTGAAAATGCCGGCTCCAGCTCTTGTGTTGTGGCGTGTGCTATGTTTATTCTTCTCCGTCTGATGAATCAACGGAGAAGAAATGCTGAAAACAGGAGGCGCCTACGACGTCTTCTAGTTCTGTCGATTTTAAATATTTTTCCGCTGTGTTCAAATAAGTTGCTGATGAGTTTACGCTAGTCCAACCATCTGTTGTTTGTGTAGCCTAAATTCCGATCGTACAGTAACAAACTGTTTTCCAAAACTTGCCGAAGTTGCTCACTTTGCAAGGCGTTCTGCGTTCATTGAAAGTGTGGCTCGGGGCTCCCATGGAATCTAGGGCGGATTTTAAGTGTTGGAAACCACTTCCACTACCTCAGTTCTGTTTTTGGACACCACTAGCCTAAACGTGAACGCCCACAACCAAGTACAAGTGGGTATTTCTAGGGGAAGTGTTGGTATTGGGACAGGCCCAAAGTCTGGAGCTGCTCCACAGACAATGAATTGGAGCCTGATTTTGTGGACCCACAGAATGTTGAGATGACCTTGATTGTATTGTCGTGTTCTCAGTTGTGAAACAGAAAATGTACCCATATACTCCGAACGTTCCCCTGGGTGCTCTTGGTGTCATCAAGAACACCTTTCACCATTCATCGTCTATGGAGCTTTATACCCGACAAATTTGAGTTTTGTACTGTATAGACCATAGGAATAACATGACTTTTAAAAATGGGTGTAGTTCCCCTTAAAGTGTGAGAACGCACAATAGTGGAGCAGACTTTGCCTCTGCACCTCTGTCATTGTCTTCCATAAGAACACCTTGCCTGTGACTGTGTTTCAGCAGCGTTAAAAACTGATCAAGCTCTCATTTAATGACGCTTTGTAGTACCAAGGATTCGCGATCAGCATGAATTCCTCTGTCACACTGTTGATGTTGGCAGCCCAAGGCCAGTGCTAGAATAGATCTTGTTTTCTCTTTAGAGAAGCGAACACAAAGACTGGTGTGCCTGTCTTAATTATACAATACAGGAGATGATTTCAATGCTGCTTTTGTTATTTCATTCACCTTGCAGGATCAACTTTAATGCTTTGCCAGTGCTATGGTATTTTGGGCTCTGCGGTACTAAGTAAGGAACAGAAAAAGAAAATCTCCATATCTCTCTGATTTTATGCCGTAACTGTCACGAGCAGATACAGGATTAAAGTAAACCATTAGCAGAACGGAACGTCACCCTGGTGGGTAGTAATTGTGCTCCCTTTTTTTAATTTGCCTCGTGGTCAATTGATTGAGTAGTGCCTGTTGAGTGGAGATGTGGGAGGTAAGGCAGAGGATAAACAAACATTAGAGATTATTGGGAAAAAAATCCACATGAATAGAAGTTGATTGAGGGGACAGGTAAACAGCAAACAGTTGGACAGCAGGAGCTGGGTTTGCGTCCACCGTTAAATGGAACTGAATAATGCTGCTGAAAGCTGTCTCATATGCTAAGTGAGATGGCAGCTGAGGCTTTTGATCATTACAGCATGGATTTAAATAAATGAGTTAAAACAAATAAGCACCCTAATTTTTCTGTCAATGCATATTCCCCGGATTCTGACAGCTGCTTATTGGCTGATTTAAACCGTGATCTTATGAGGGAAGCTTTATCTGGATTCATATTAAACCGATTATTCTATCCAGCACAAATATAGAAAACTGAAAATATGGTGATATGTTTTTGAATTTGTGTCACATTTATTAATAAGTCTTACCTGGCTATTGGACTGCAGGGCGAGCCCAAATGTTTAATTGCTTTCCAAAGAGTCTTGTGTTGAGCTAAAATTATTCTAAGGCCAGACATCATTAAATCCTTTAAACTCACCATGAGCCCTTTAAGCACACTCGTCTGGAACTCTTAGGTCCACTTGTCTGGCTGATAAGACCTTTATGAGACTATATTTCATGTTTTACCAGAGCACCGTTGAGTGTCAGGGGTAATGTGGGGTGGCATTGATATAGGAGTCTGGTTTGCAGAGATTACAGCGCAGTCGAGAAAACAAAGTTGCTCGTATGAAAGTAGATTATTGTAATGGCAACATTTGCTGTGAGATGTGAGGCAAAGCAACACAGCGGGTCTGCAGAGCTGTTTACTGTGAGATGGAAGTGTTGATGGAAGGTGCCCTGGTTGAACAAAGGGGGAAATGTGATCTGTTTTTCAAGGACTAGTGAATCGCAAAAACACATCTTACATTGCACCTTAGTATTTTGTAGCAATGCAGATAGTTACCATAAGGTTTTGAGACATCCTCCACTGAGACACCTACCATGACCCCAATACAGTGATTGTCAGTATTTCATTTACTGTCAGGAAACGCTATCGTACTGCTGAAGTGGCTGAAAATTTTATTGAACTTTTATGTGACCTTTTACCCTCGTCTTGTGATTTTATTGAAGATAGTTTTAACAGTAAACTTAGATCAACTCTGGATAAAGTGGCCCCACTACAGCTGAAAAAGATTGCTGCCAATCCGACACGCCCCTGGAGAAACAAAGAAATTTAACAATTGAAGAGAAACTGTCGGATAGCAGAAAGAAGATGGAAAATGAATAAGCTAATCATCAACTAGCAAATTTTCCAGGATCAGCTCACTATCTACAATAAAGCAGTTAAACATGCAAGGCAGACATTTTTCTCTAAATTGAAGAACTCGCAGTCCACTTCAGTCATAAAATAGAAACTATTATATCTTATTTATGTCAATCCCAGCCAATGAATTTTAACACCCCTGAACCTTTGTATTCATGCGAGGAAACACTAGAGAAGTTTGTCCTGTTTGATGCTGAAATTCTTGGGAAAGTAATTTCTCAATTAAAACCAGCAACCTGCCTTTCAGATCTCATTCTCACATTTTTTTAAAGTTTATAGCTTTTTAGATGAAGATATTCTTAACATTGTAAATCATTAGCTTCAGATGAGTGTTTTCCCCGCTGCTTTTAAAACTGCCATGGTTAAGCCTTTTTTGAAATGAAGTAATTTAGATGCTTCAGTACTTAGTGACTACAGACCAGAGTCCAGTCTGCCATTTCACAGCACAGAGACGACACTGGTCACCTGAGGTCAAATATGGATATGAAAAACTCTCTGTGTTAGTACTTCTCGATCTTACTGCAGCCTTTAATACAATCGACCACTCAATTCTTTTAGCTCAACTTCACAATCTGGTTGGCCGCTCTGGTACTGTTTTTACCTGGTTTCAATTTTATCTTACGTGAGAGAGAATTTTATGTAACAATGGATGAATGTTCATCAGAAAGCTATAAATTGGATTGTGGGGTGCCCCAAGGTTCAATTTTAGGTCCAATACTTTTTAATCTTTACATGCTGCCACTTTGAAACGTCATCAGGTGGCACAGCATCAGTTTCCTCAGTTATGCTGATGATACACAGTTGTACATGTCTGTGTCTCCTGATGACACGGGGCTAATGGATTCCCTTTTTGATTGTATTTTAGATATTAAGTCCTGGCAGAAATTGTCTTCAACACAACCAGGACAAAACCAAGGGCATAGTTATTGGTCCTGAGGCTCAGAAAGACCAACTCTTTGGTATTATCTTTGATTTGAATCTTAGTTTTGAACCTCATATTAAAAGTATAACCAAAACTGGATTTTATCATCTTGAGATCATTGCCAGAATGCGACCGTTTCTCTCCCAAGCCAACACAGAGACACTGATACATGCTTTTATTACCTGCAGAATTGATTACTTTAATGCTCTACTTTCTGGTCTTCCCAAGAAAAACATTGCTCAGTTACAGTTATTACAAAACTCAGCTGCATGAGTGCTGATAAGGACCAGAAAAAGAGCACATACTACACCAATTTTAAAGTCTCTGCATTGGCTTCCTGTGTGTCTTAGAACTGATTTTAAGATCCTTTCATTGGTTTATAAAGCTCTGAATGGTCTTATCAGATTTGCTTTTATCGTATGAACCCTTTAGAACCCTCAGGTCTTCTAGTAGTGGCCTTTAAATCATTCCCAAAGTTAGGACAAAAGCCAATGGTGAGGCATCATTTCATAACTATGGTCCATGTTTTATAAAGCGAACTTAAGACCTAACTTACTTATTACTGTGTATTTATGTACTTATTTATTTTTATTGATCTTTTTTTTTTTTTTTTTTCATAACAAAAACACAGTGATGATGACATAGAGGTAGGAAGGTAGAGGTGGGTACAGGTTAATAACATAAAAAAAATGAAATTGAGAGATTAACTGTAAATGTGCATGGAGAAGATGAGAATGGTTATTGTAGGGATTAGGGAAGCAGCTGTGTGGAATTAATTTGAACAAAGAAAGTGAGTTAATAATAGTAATAGTGCAGACAAACAAAAGGACAGTCAGTACAAGGTGAGAAGGAAGAAGACATAAAAATAGAAAGAGAGAAAAAAGGAAAAACAGTAATCCAAGGTGAATTAGTGAATAAGTACAGAGGTGTGTCTGTGCTTGTGTGAGTGTGTTTCCATTTGTATGTCTGCCTCTAAATAGTGTATGTTAGCAGTCGATGAATGTGTGTGGTCCTATTTGTGTTTGGTGTTTGTTATGGCCTTAGCTCACCGGCAACTCAAGAATTTTGATATGTTTTGAATACTTCTCCTTGAATTGTCCAAATTCAGCTCCTGTACAGATGTCAAACATTTGGAAATTAGCTATATAGATCTAAACTATTTTGTGCCAGGCTGTAAACATGTTTATTTCTGCTGTAAAGCTAAGCAATTCAACATGGGGGTCTTTGGGGATTGACTCACTTTTGGAGCCAGCCTCAAGTGGCCATTAGAGGAACTGCAGTTTTTCACACTTGTGAATTGGCTTCATTTTTCAGCCCTGGAGGTTGCCGCTTGACTTGAACATACAGCAGCGTAATAAGGACTACCTAAAATAACATGAACCATCTTTGGGAAAAATATATTAGACATGTACTTTGAGTTTTTAGTTTGGCCTACGCCTATCTGCTAACATGGAGGAGGCAGGGTTTACGGCCTGTACTGCAGCCAGCCACCGGGGGTCATCAAGATGTTTTGGCTTCACTTTTGTAGAACTGTCATGTCATCCATCTTCATATACAGGCCAAGTCCACATGGATAAGGGTTTATCCCTCCTTCATTATCAAAAAAAATCCCATCCACACACTAGGCTAGAGTCATGCAAAGAAGTTAGCCAGTCAGCCTGGAAAAAAAAGCTTTCACCATAAGGTTACCAGTGTCCTCTGTAGCGTATCTTGACACCTCTGTTTCTACATGTAGTGGAAGAATAACTGTACATTTATGTATAGTCATTATTTCGGTCACATTGCCACATTTTGTGACGCCTCACATAGCAAACCAAAGAAGAAACTTGATTTGACTTGGAAGAACAAGATTTTTCTGGACCTTGTAACCACATCTCGCGCTCCTCCTCAATGGATGGAGTTTCCTCTGTTGTCATGGAGCTGATGGAGAGTGTGAGATGCAGTTGGAGGCTCTAAAAGAGGCTTATGTGTGGGCCTCGAGATTAGATTTGTTTATTCATTATTAGATGTGATATTACCACAACACAAAGAGTAAGAATTGACTTCCATTGTTCTGTTATTGAAACCTTATGGCACTCATTTGAATACAATCTCTTTCGTATTCATTCGAAACAGTGGGAGGACACGGGTTTTCTTATCGTGCCTATGCAACAGTGTCAAATGTCAATTTCTTTCCGTCAATCTATGAAAACTAATGAATATAAACTGACACTATATATATGTTTATTGCAAATAAATAAGTTTGAGAACAGGGCAGGCACACTGTCATGCTCTTTACTGTATTTATACAGTTGCCCACCCACACCCAGCACCCAGCTCTCCTCTGTTCTCCTCTCCTCCTTCTGAGGGAGGATGTGGGCTGATTCTTGACCTTTCAATGCACATCCCTCCCACATAAACACTCACTCACTCACGCACAGAGATGTGTGTGTGCAGCCTAAGCTTTCGAGCCAGGGGACTCGGAGAAGGCTTTAGCCCTGACTTGATGCCCCCACTTGAAAGTCAGCCTCCTCTGGCCCCAGTGGTACCAGTATGGGAGATACGAGGTTGACTCGCGTGTCAGCAAGACGGGGAGAGCAATCGTTATCTTGTCATGCAGAGGAGAAGAGAATGTTCTTAAACACTGCAGCAAGACATGCAAACTTGCTTTTGTTGTCATGTCCAGTGCAGCATGCAGATTATAAGGAGAATAAATATTTCTGTGGTCTTGAAAGAGCCATATACTATAGATTTAGATTTGGGTCTCTCTCTACCAGGGGCACTCTTACCTTTGCACTTTCACAACTTCACCAGAAGAATACAATTAACTAGACTCTTTGGAGATTTTTTTTTTCTTCTAACGCTCTAAACAAATTATCCTGCAGATTTTTTGCCCAAACCTCCACTGTCTCACTCTCCCTCATTAATTTGGGGCTCACCACAGCTGAGAGCAATAATTGCTTTTTAGTATTCTTGGTGCAGTATGCTATGGGCCTCATTTTCTATAAGTAGATAAGACTAACCACTGTGATGGGATCTGCATTATTAATGTTAGTGTTCACTCTGTGTTGTGTTTGGGGATATGAGACGGCGCTCCTCTGGAATTCAGTTTATTAACGTTTTAAAAATAGGCCGCTTATTGTCCAAATATGCGTGTATGTGCACTCATGCACGCCACTTGAGAAAGAGACAAAATCAGTGTTTGTGTCTGTGTGTGCATGCGTGTTCTCATGTGTTTCGGTAAATGTAAATACCAGACTATGTCTTTGCATTTTCTGCTACGCTGCCCGTTTGCAGGTTACTTTGCTCGCATGCGGAGCGGCCGCTTCACAACAATGAGAAGTGACAGAGGAGAGAATACCTCTCTCGTTTGTGGCCAGGCTTGGCTGGCTCCGTGAGGCCCAGAGCTCCCCGGTGACAGAGTCCTTATTTCTGGGAAGATGGGCCCGTAATCGGACTCATATACTTCGCACCCCTTCCATGTAATTGGACTCTGGGTCGAAAATTTAACCAGAGCTGCCAATCACTTCATTGGGAGGGGATATGGACAGAGAGGAAAGTGGAAAGGGGTCTCTTTTCGTGGGGGTTGTGGTGTCTGATAGGTAGCAGGGTTTCAAGTGACATAGCACAGTCTTTGATGAGCAGACTGGAGGTTTTTTTTTTTTGTTGTTGTTGTTTTTTACTTCTAACAGGGGCTGAGAAAAGCTGCTTTATTGTTGTTGCAAAAAATATAACGATCAACAGCGATAGAGCCCATGTAACATTGATATTACATTCTTGTTTTCCACTTTTTAATACATTTAAATGTAATGAAATAGAGACACAGTACAGTGTTTGGCAGTGATCATACCCAGTTGGGATTTTCAGATGTCACTTTCTCAATGCTGTGAGCAACATAAATGAAAATCAGTTTACTTCCATTGTATTTGGTTGTTGTCAGAAGTTCTTGTTCAGCAGATATCTTAAGGAACGATCCACACTCCACGTCACAGTTCTGAGGTGGTCCAACAAGTAGTCTTGTGAAGCCCACCTCAATGCAATCCTCCCCAGACAGGAAGAGCAATATGAAGAGAGGAGGATCAATTATCTTCTTTAATTAGGCTAATTTGAGCCAACTTTGTTAGCTCGTTTACCTCTTTGCCTGATGAAAAATGAGCCGCAGCACGCAGCTATTTGTGTATGCTAATTGTGGTTGTTGTATCAATGCAGTGTTGAGTCTCCTTGCGCTGCTTGCATGAGATGGATGCCTCTGGAGTCCTACACAGAAGGCGATAGACCATACCTTCTATGCTGTCTGTGTATGTGCATAATCACCATAGACCAGTGATTACACTGCTCTAATTACTGTGGCACATATTTGTTGTTTTTTCGGATAATGAGAGGAATCAGCAGCTGTTTCGTCACACGTGTGGCATTTCATTTTAACTCGACTAAAACTTGCACTTTAGAAGTTTTCCAGCAACAGGGGAACATTTTTTTAATAAAAGGCTGGAACACTAAGTGCTCTAATGACAAAGACAAGTGAATGCGCGGGTCTCCGTGCACGCTAACTATGCACAATATAAATCTCTGCTGCCATAGTTATACACCCACATACAAAGAAAAAACAAGTGCCGCCAGGGGAAGCTTCAGCACGTGAGCACAGCGTAAATTATCTGCCCAGATTGCTTTTCTGGAGTTAATCATCTCCTTTTATGTTATTCATTTGTCAATGGTTATTGTTTGTCAAAGTAATGCAGTCGCCGCATGATATGAAGTGGAATGTAAATTTTGTTTGGGCAACTCATCGTTATGCACAAAAAGAGGGTAGCCGCGCTGCAGGATTTACATTTACAATTACAGTCATGATACAATCATCTCTCATCATAATTCCTCTGCCCGGGATGTCAGCTCCGATAGAGAACAGGCTTTACACACTGCATACCAAACAGCTGCTTGGCAGGCCTGGCACCATGCTTCAGGCCCAGTGATTTACACCACGCAAAGCCTCTCTTTCTCTCCCCCCCTCTCGCTTTCTGTCTCGCTCAGCTTCTGTGTACCTCTAATTCTTAATGTCTGTCTCTTTCAGCGTCCCTGCCCCTGTAATTCTCGCTGCTTGTCTCTCCTCGTCTCGCGGAACACAAAACACATGCGTTTGACCGGGGCCAGCTCTTCGCTCTGTGTTGTATCAGACATCATTTAGTGTCCTGGTGGATCAGCACGCTGAGGCGAACTTGCCAAAGAGTCATAATGTCATTTGTTAAGAGTCAGCCAGTGTGATTGGTTACAATATGTTGTCAGGCTCTGGTGTGTCATCTTGTTTCTCCCCTCTTTTTTTGTCGTGAGGAAAAAACCTGAATAGTTTGAGTCAGCGGTATCCTGAAGGATGTCAGAGGCTTGTGTAGAGCGAGAACGTTATTCTATTGTAGCATGAAGGAAAATGGCCGGATTTGTGCAAGCAAGCTACCTTGAGCCTACAAGTCATACACATTACATGACGCTGTTAAAATCTTGATTATTGTTTTGATGTTTTGCGTGCGGACTAATTGCGTGTGAATGCTGCAAGCACATTCCACTTTTTCACACCAGTGGTATCATTCAACGTTCCAACGATATCCATACAAATAAACCCATTAACATTTTTCCTGTTCCTACTACTTCACCTTCTTCTTTACTGATTAAAGCAATGCAGTGTACCCTCAGTTTTTCAACACCCAGCATTCCAGCGCACTTCTTCAAAAGTTGCATTCTCTAGTTTGACATGTTTTCTGGTGTGGTGCATTCAAGTACTGCTGTGAATCTCAAGCATGGAGTCTCTTGGTTATGTTGTCGCATAATCAAACCTGGAAGAGTACCCAAAAACAAGCAAAAATGTATTAAAATAGGAGGTACTGGCATATACCTGCAGGTGCTAGTGGTCATCTCTTATCAGTGCTGCAACAATAGTGCACCTAGCTGAAGTGTCCTTGACGAAAACACTAATTACATGCAGCAGATAAATCCTTGAATGATTGTGTTTTGCTCTCACCATATAAAACAGTTGTAGTTTCATAGCTCTGTCCTGGACAGTGCAGCTGCAGAAATGCCAATACTTATCTGTTAGCATTTCTCTAACTGACAGTTTAAATATTCCTTCAAAGCCCTCGGGATATGTGGCGACCGAAGGCCCTACTGAAACTATGTATAGCAAATAATGTCATTCCACATCTACTTTAGTGTCAGCTTTAACTTTTCCCTTCTTTTTCTTTTCATAAATCCTGATAAAAGTTGACATTTTGAAGATAAAAAGTTTCAGTCCAACAGCAGCCTTTTACCTGCGTTGGCAGACGTTGTGACCCGTGTGGTGTAGTGATTGGGTTTGCCTCAGGGTAGAAAACCTGCAGACTTTAACATCCAAGTTCAAAGAGACATGACAGAGTGACTCTCAGTCACCTCAACGACAGCTCCAGGGCTTTAAAGGATTCATGATTGGTTCTCTTTAATTATACCAGTGTTGGTTCTCAATATGTTTATCAGAAAACACTATTTGCTATGAAAAGATATAGTGAAGTAATGACGTTCTGAGCAGAGAATGAAGTCATGTCTGAGCTTCTTTGCGGTTTGTTGTAGTAAGATGTTTGTGCATGTGTGTATCCCACCGACGAGTTCACTGGCACCACTGATATTGGGACAGCATTGTCATGGAAGCGTAGCACCCACCCTTTCGGTTCCCTCCTGGTTAACACCATTAGCTCTGTCAGCACTGTTGCTGTTTATGGAGTTAGCACTGTTAGCTGATAGCTTTTGGCTTTTGTCTGGTCAGGTCATACACTCTAATTTCCCACAGAGCTCCTTCAAGGTTGCAAAACTAGCTGAGATATAGAGAGAGCCACAGGACTTTATCAAAACCTGGCAAAGTGTTGCGGTTTTCATGCTTCACCAACAGACTCTTGGGTAAATAACAAACATGTTTGTGTGCGGATTTATGGAAAAGTACATGGCGGGTAATGAATTGTTGCACTGCTTTTCAGGTGATGCATTTCTCTTTATAGACTCAATTATCTTCACTATAAAAGAAGCTCTGCAGGCTGGCACAGTGAGTAAAAAACACACTGTTCCATCTAAGTGTGATGTGGGAAAAGCGGGATGAGCCTCCTTGTGAACACTGAGTGCCTCGGTGCATACAGAACGGACATATAAACCTCTGTGGATACCCCCATGCCTTTCGTTATTTCTATCCACCAGCTATCACTCAGGTTTAGTGAGAGGCTGCATACAGCAGTGCGCTTGTTAAATCAGACCAAGTTGACAGTTTCATCTTTGATATCTTCTTCTGCATTTTCCTGCTGATTTGCACTTTTCAACTTCGACCAGGGAATTGTCGGGGTTCGTCTTAAAATATCTCATAAGAACAAGTAGAAAAAAACGACTCTACCTCAGCAGTTATAATATAAAACATTCCAAAAAAATCTCATGGATTATTAAAAGTCATTTTTTATCCTTACTTAGGATGACACCACACATCACATACTGCACGGCGTTGTAACACGGTGATTTAACCCGTGATTCTTTGTACCGTAGAGATTGCCATATGTCAGTCATGATCTCTCAGATAGCTCGTGCATTTATCATATTCCTATATCTCTTTTGTGGAACAGCTGACAAGTGCTTTTATTTCACCTCTGATAAGACAAAATCTTAGTAGTCAGTTCCCTGTTAACAATGATTTTATGCTCAAAATTGCATGCGCAAGGGGGACTGAGTGTCTGGTCTCGCTTTCATGTGGATCTGAAGTGCACTCGCAGCCAATTTTTTCTTTGTCAGTATTCAAGTGTTGCCTTGCCCTGTTGATCTTATCAGGGAGGCTAGAGCACAAATCCAGCGAAAGCAGCTTTATTTTAATGTCACAGGTATTAGATTTGCTGAAGAGAGAATATTGAAATGGGCTTGAACTTGGCACGTTTAAGGGGCTCCGCATCTGTTCTGCTTGTGGTGCAGATCTGGGTTGGGGAAATGAGTTTTTCCCTCCCTAGACTTGATACCAGTCTCGCACTCCTTTCCACTCTTTTTTCCTTCTCTTTTTGAAAAGCCCCTCCTCTCCCCAATCACACTTCTGCTGAATCCCGCACGCTGCCTGACAAGAGTTTTATGCTAATACAAGCAGTTCGGAGGGACGGTGACAAGGGACTGGGATTCATCCAACCAACAGACATCTTGTACTGGTAGCATGTAGAACAGAGCTCCTCGCCTCATTTGAGGTTTAAGCTATTTCATTTTATGTCCAAAACGCTCTTCTTAAGGCCTAATTATACATGAGCTGCCAGAAAGTAACAATGGTAAGTACAAGGGTTGGAGAGATTGTAAGGAACATACTCCCTGTCCTTCGCCATATCTCGGTGAAATTTACATAGATTAAAGAAAAAAGAAGTCCAATTACCATAAATACCAATTAACATATCCTATTAGTCAAGTCAGGTTACGTTTTATTTAAACAGGACTTTTGTGTAAATCTAACCCTCCCTCCGAGAACAAAATGGACAAAGCTAGAAAAGACATAAAATGGATTATATTTCGGCACTGTGGAGAATACATTATACCTTTACGAACGTGGATATGCAAAATGAAAAAGAAGCACTCACATCTGTCTTGTGCTGTATCGTAGCGACATCTTGTGAGTCATTATTTCTCTGATTGTTTGCTGCTGCGTAGAGGTCTTGCTTCTATGATGCCAGACACAGAGCTCAGCTTGGAGAAAACCAAAAAAAAAAAAAAAAAAAAAAAAAAAGTAATTACTTTCTTGCCCTAGTTCTTGTCCAAATCCACACTGTCATGAGGCCTGAAGGTTTGGACACGTTTTACTGGGTAAATTATCTCAGCAATTTTGTGCAAATATCAAGGGGGTGTCATGAGGAAATGTTCCTGTGTAAACAAGGCATTTGTATCAGAGATCCCGAGAGTGATTCACCGGCCCCTGTTGTTAAGCTCAATTAATCCTTTTACCTAGTGTTGTAGCTCCAGGACTGCCTCCCCCTCCGAGTCAGGTTTTCAAAAATTACATCAGGCTTCCTGGGTTTTCCCCGTGTGGAGGGGAAGTTCACTGGAGCACATTCAGCCCCACTCTCGGAGAGCTCTGCGGATCACAGGGCCGAGTTCATTAAACGGGAGCAAACTCGAGGGAGAGAGTGCGTAAAAGTACACCCGGCGACAATGTGAAAGGAGAGCCATCAGGTGACCCAATCTCTGCCCAGCAGCTGGCCACTCGCTCCCCGGCCAATTAGCCCGGAGAGTTGAGATGCTTTCACTTGCCGTGATAAGACCGTGCCTTTTTCTCATCGGTCCCCTTTAATCAGCCTCTTCCTGAGCATCAGTCTTTAGATTAAGGCTCTATCAGTGCCGCACAGAGGAAGGGCCTGTTCACTCACAGCGGTCCCACCTCTTAACAGGAGAGGCAGCGGTGTGTGAGGGAGGGAGGGAGGCATGGGTCGACAGAGATAAGATGCACTGAGTGTCGGTGAAGCGCGGACAAAGCAAAGGAAGGGAGGAGGAGGAACAATCATATGTGGTCAGTGAGTCCAGGAGTGTGTGCACACTTCTGTGTGTGCAAGCAGTGCCGATCATTGTCTTGTCCTGTTTTTTTGTAAATCAAAGACATCACGTACTACATCCATCTTTCTGCCAGGGTAATGCAAAAAGACAGGAAATTGTATTGCCTGAGATCCGGCACTGGTCATCTATGACCGTACCCAGGTCTGAAAACACAGATGAACTGAACACTCCAAATTATCCGACTGCACTTGATAAAAGAGAATCTATCTGAAGCTCTGGCACATTCAAAGGAGATTTGTGAAGGTACATCGCGTTTAATCCCAACATAGATTTGGTTGCCCTCTCAACAGTGGATATTCAGAGGGGTATATGTGTAATTCCTTTCCACATGCAAGTGTATTTCACTCGCTTCAGTTCCATTCATTCAGCAGGCCTCTTACAAGAGCACTTCACTAAGAGGGGAATGGGAGGCGAGAGTTGTTTCAGGTTTGACATAGTCTTAATAAACTGTCTTACAGGTGGGAAAACCGTTAGCTATGTTTAAACCCACCAAATCACTGAAGACAGAGGACATCAGTTATTTTTTTGTGTGTGAGACTAATGTCTATACACACAGTTTGTACAGCTAATGTTACGAATATTCATATTTAGGTCATGTTAAAATATCAATACCCCCTTTAAACATCTTAAAGTTAGCTAGCTATAGAAAATGACATTGTTAAATTGCTGTGTTACATTTCTGCTGTTTGCTAACCTGTTTTCCAGCCTGTCCTTGACTTTGAAAGTGGCACGCAAACATAAAGACATAATCATCAGCTGCAGCGACATATACACACTCTGGGCTGCTGGCGATTTACTTGAAGGTATCTACATAAGGGTGACATGACACTGTCATAACTATGACATGACACGGTCATGAACCTGTCATGAACATTATGTACATGTTATAAACGTTTATGACTGCTGTGATTAAGTGACATTCGGTTTTTGTAATGACAAGTTGACATTGTTTGGGTTTCCTTGATTATGACAACTTGACATTAACCAGGATGACATTACCAGAAGATGTCTTTGTCATGACAACTTAACCAGGATGACATTACCAGAAGATGTCTTTGTCATGACAACTTGACATTAACAACAAATGCACCTCTTTTTGTGTTTATGACAAGTAGACACGATTATTATTGTCATGACAAAGACATCTTCTGGTAATGTCATCCTAGTTAATGTCAAGTTGTCATAATAAGGACATCCCAAACAAATTTAATGTGAACTTGTCATGACAAAGACATCTTCTGGTAATGTCACTTTGATTGATGTCAAGTTGTCATAATCAAGACAACCCAAACAATGTCAACTTGTCATTACAAAAACCGAATGACACTTAATGACAGCAGTCATAAATGTTTATGACATGTACATAATGTTTATGACAAGTTGATGACAGTGTCATGTCATAGTTATGACAGTGTCATGTCACCCTTATGTCAATACATTCAAGTAAAGTGTTACCATTTATTTTTAGTGGGTATTCCTGTGTATAAAAAACCCATATACGCTTATTTTGGTGGAAAAAAGGGTAAAACAGACAACACTCGACTTCGCCACACCACAGACTGTATGGGTTGTAGCTGCTGCGGTAGTGGGCCAATCACATGTCACATTGAATCAAAGAATGCTTGCAGTGATTCCAAGCAAACCATATAAATAGTCATTTTTCCATCCATATATGAAGGGCACAAATTAAGATTATGAAAAAACAAAGTGGTGCTTTGGTTTACCTCAGGTAGGGGTCTCTTGTGCCCGTACTAACTGTGTCCCCCCCTCCCACCTTTAAAATCAAAATTCCACCCCTGGCCTCTTGTTGTCACAAACAGAGGGATTATGGACCATTGCCTTTTAAAAAAAAGCCTGTGTCTGTCCCTCCAGTAATGCTCCCATCATCCAGCCATTACACCGCCGTTCTGCTCACCAGCGCCTGCTTCAACAGACTGACTGAGCACTAAGGCCACTCTGGTTAGCGTGAGATAGAGAAAAGGCAGGTTTCATTGTGCTACCTGCAGAGACTTGTGTCCTTGGGTTTCACAGGATGTCAGCGTGACTCGTTCTATCTGGGCCCTTCGGTAACACAGAATCACAAGTCGCCAGGTCTCCTGCTGAGATGTTCAAAGTATTTGACAAAGAATGGTTAAAGGAAAGCTGTTAAACATTTGCCTTTGTTCGGCAAGTGAAACTTGAAGTCGTGGAGGTTGTAGGTGAAACATACTTTCCATTTCAAATTAGAGATTTGCATTTGTCCTTCCTTCAGACAGTATGATTTGGTTCAGTTTTCTGTTCCCACGTCGGACTTCAATGTCACGTTTTCATTATGCGGCAGCTGAGCACTGCCTGTTGGTATAGTGGAACTGATTGTTTTTTGATGACAGTTGAGAAGGTGACTTACATATTTAGTCGATGCTTAACATTGGTGGTAAGTAAGGGCGTTGAAATGTGTTGGAGCGAGTGTGCAAAATTGTAATGCCGGCACAAGCTGGCACCTAAGAGCACCCTAACCTTTGAGTGATCATGGACAGTCTTGCCTCTGGGTGTGCGTACAGTAAAAGGTCTGCCTGCAGTTTTAATATTTCCTCATGTGCATGTAGACTTGATTCACCTTTGCGGAGTCTTTTAGCTTCAGGCTGCTGCTCTTAGTGCTTGTTAGGGAAAGGTATTATTTAGAGGAAGTGAGCATAAGTAACAAAGAGTTTACATAGCAAAAGACACAAGGTTAATACGTGGCATTTTAACACCAGCAGGAGCTCACACACATTTAAAAATGAGTCTGTGCCTGGAGATAAAGCCAACAGTCTTCGGAGCTAAAGTGCCATTCAGGGCTGTGAGCTCAAAATGTATGAGATGATCAAGTTGAATTTGTGTAGAATTTGCCTTTCCAACCCAGTTTTCTGTAGCGACACCCCTGGGACTGGACCCAGGCTCGTAGAAAAGAACAGCGGCTCGGCCGAGTGGTTATCCATCACGCTTCACTCTATCTCCACAGGGGGAACTGGTCAAAGAAGCACACACACATACACACTGTTTGTTTGCTACGATTGCCACCTCTGAGAGTATCCTCGCCAGCGACTAAATTGGCTGCAGGAAACACTTTTTGGAGGGAGCACGGGCGTGCCCATTAGCAAGGAAAGCAGGTGCGCTGTTTTGTCCAAATCCCAGGATTTATTCCACGGTCATCAGGCCCGGAGGAATAGATTGTTATTTGGCCTTGTTTCATTTTGAACAGAGAGAGACCGTATGGCGAAGGAGGGAGGAGGGTTAAGCTAACTGGGACTTTGCAAAGTCATACCCCTCTCATGTCATTTGTTTGCATCCGCTGAGGTTTGGACCCTGACATAAAGAAGCCATTTGAGCAGAAGAGCTCATTTTTATTGAGTGTCAACATTTAGTTTACCATGCATCTTCGCCGCGGCTGCGTACATCTACATTTCTCCGGGGTCGCCCTGAGCGGCCTGTCAGCTGAATGAGGTGGTTATTAATGTAGACACCTGCCTGTGTGCTTACTGCGTCCGTACAGCTGTGACAGAGAGGCTTTTACGTGTGCCATGACAACACACGTGTTCAAGGAAAAGCGCCAATTATGGCTGCAACGCCCCGAATTGGCTTTTAGTGCCCAGACAAGGAGATATCTTGAAACTGACTCTGACACACATCCACTCACACTCCTGCATCTACATGCACAGTGTGTTTCCTTTTCAACTCTTTGATTACTTTGTGGATGCAGTGATTGTGAGGCCACCCTTGATTAGCTCAATTTATTCCCCAGCCATGCCAGAGGGCCATTTAGGGAAGTTTTTGCAGACTCTTTCCATTTATCAAGATGGGAGGCAGACATGATTTGAATCTTAATATGTCCTTGCGGCAGAATACAAACAAGAGCATGCAGGCGACTGCCGTCTCCTAGCGTGTGCTCACATACTCCGCTTTTAAGATGAAAGAAGGAACAAAAAAAGTCTTTGAAAATAATGTTTGGTTATTGCATCGGCTTTGTTCCATGTGTTGGTTTGTTTTTGGAGCGTTGCGTTATGGATGCAGTGTCAGCCCCCAAACATTCCGCCCCTCGACTCCTACTCTCTGAAAGTCAGAGTTGACGAATAGATGGTGATTCAGCGAGTGGAGCTGCAGTGAAATCTGCTCCTCGATAAACATGGTGTGTGTACTTTAGGAAATGTTGCTCACTAACCATTGCTGACTAACAGATAATATTTCATGCACCTATGACACTTTCTGACATGATAACCACCACTGCTAACCAACAAGTGGCTGAGATGAATGGGTTAACCTATAATGATCTGTATGGCGAACCAAACATTGCGTGGTCTGCAGTCTTAAAATTGACAACTAGACTTTGAATATTGTTACAGATATTTAAAAGTGCGTGCTTTGGTTTGGTTCGTCAACATGGACTGGCCAAATTGAGGGAAACATTTTTTGACCAGTATTTCAGTTGCAGTTTAAAATGTGATTATCGTCCTAAGATTTAAACCCCAGGGACCTCATTGCAGAAACATTTTCGTTCTACCTTAACTTAAGTTTGAAAGATGGCTATGTCTTATCCTAACTCTGACCTCCTGTTTCCTCAATCATCTCGCCATTGCCATACAGACCTGACAACAGTGCTGCTGCCATATTTGACAGTTATTATAAATTTAGGACAGAGTCTATGTCATCCTAACGATTCCTAACTCGTAAAATCCCTAGGTAAGGTAAGGTCCCATAATAGCTAAATTTATGTCCTTGGATAATATAGGATTTATTTCCTAAATGCAGTTAGGTAACATGTTGCCAAGTAAATTTGACAAATTGTCCATTTTAAAAAAGAAATCTGACTTTATTATGACACCATTCACCATTTTTCCTCCTATATTTTTCATGTAAATTCTCAGCTAATGTGGTTTGGGTCACTAAAATGAAGACATCTCTGATTTTAAACCTCTGCAGAAGACAAACTAGAGCTAGATCCTTTTCGGTGTTGTATTGTGTTTTGCATGTTGTTGTTGTTGTAGTGTTGGGATGTCTTTTTTGTGAGTACGGACTATCATGTATAGAATATTGTGTTTGGTCTGGACCTCAGGAAGAATACCTGCTGCTTTGGCTCCAGCTAATGAGGATCTTAATGAATGAAATTAAACTAATCTTCCACATAAGTTCTATTTACACGAGATGAAAACCTGCTAATCAGCAGACCTTTCCAAAGCAGTTCTCTCATCAAAATGGCCATTTTCCCCATCACGCTCTCTTACACTCGTACATTGCCATGATTCCTTTCCCTATAATAACACATGTACAGTCTATGTTCCACTTATGTTCCTTCCTCAGTCCCCATGGTCCCATTAAGTTGTTGTTCGCCTCCATTTCTGTCAGCCTGATCAATTGTATTGCCCTCTTGCCTCTTTGTCATACGCACACATACAATATAATGTGTCTCACTAAGTTTTTAAAAAGTAAAAGAAAAGAATGGCCATTGTCATTGAAGCTGTGGACTTGATTTGTTTGTAAGCCATGGAAAGACCTCCTGGAGTCATGCACCACTGGCATTACTCAACCTGTGTAAGGTTGTCTTGGCAACAACCTTTATAGCCTGTGTAATACCTTGGCAACAACTTTATGGCCAGGTTATGCAGGAGGCGTCAGGGGAGGGGTTGGGGGCTGTCTTCGAGCAGCAGATCCTGGACCAGTTTATCCTCCTAAATCTTGTCCTTATCTCTGGGATCAGCCCCCCCTTCCCAGTTTTGGACAACCACACGGAGGTTAGGTAGCCATCGACTGTGTGGGGATTTGAGGGTTTAAAATTGGTGAAGCAGGAGATGATCTCCTGTTTTCCTGGCATCTAAACTGAGGTTGATAGCCTGTTTTCAGCAGTGGGGCGTAATGTCGGCTATCCGCCCATTGTCTCTAGTAGTCATAATCTGTTTACGCTGTCTCTCTCGTCCCCTGCTCTGACAATGGAGCACACATCTGAAGGGATGAGGAATGAGCGGGACAATGCAGTGGACATTAATTCTCTTTCTGAGAATGTCTTATTAGTCTCGAGAGGCAGTTTCCAGAAAATGGCTCCAAATTTATCTTGTTCCAGTTCCAGCCTGATGTGAGGGGAATTCTCTCCCATGACATGTTGAGAACGCTCATCAATTTTGTGTTTATGTTGAATCACAGTCTCTTTAAGGGACAGTCTCCTGGGAAATTATTTCCCTCTCAACAAACATTGTGTTTAACTCACCCATACTTACCTGCATGTGTCCCAAACTCGGCAGTATGCAGCTACTGTTTTTGTCTCTGCATCTTTTTTTTTCCCTGAAAGCCTCTTTCTGCAACTCCCTGCATTTTTCAGTCCGAAAATAGCGGAATCACAGGAATGTGGCAGGATTGAATCTCAGCTGGCTGATTGGATTGTCTTTTGGTCTATCTCAGGCTGCATTAAGCGGCTGAGGCTTTGGACGTATAAAAAGGTGATGGATGCCTCCTCCTTACGTCTGGACCGCTCAGAGCTGACCTCAGCAGAAGGCTCGAAAAGCAAAAAAAGAGAGCTTGTGATTTACTGACCAGGCCGGTGAAAGCAGAGGGTAGGATGAATGCCACTCGGCTCCCACAGCTGACAGCCACAGATGTAAAGAAGTGCTCTCCCTGCTTCCCTGTCTGTGTTTTTCGCTTCACTTTTTCCCTCCATGATGTTTAGAAGGCACATGCAGCTTGGAGAAATTACAGAGAATAATTATCACTCACTGGAAATCATAAGATTTTGTGATTAGCTATCAAACTCATTTCATTCCTCATCTTAGTTTCTGGTTTACTCATTCTCTCGCAGCTAATTAGCCTGCTCGGTCAGGACGTTATCTCCTCTCCCCTCCCCTCATCCCCCATTATTCACTGCTGCCATTCTTATTCCATTCCTCCAAGGTTTTAACATTACGAGAACATCAAGATCAAGTGTTGCAGTGGTGGTTTTAGGACTAAGTGGGTGCATCTGCTGTGACCCTGCCATCCATCTGTCAGTAATAATTAGGATGCGAGATGGATATTCCTTCTGTGCAAAGCAACCCGCCACTCTGTGTCTTTAGTCTATATACGCTGATGTCTGTTTGACTGCTTGAGAAAGCACAATTTATTCAGGCAAATGCCAGAGAGCCCATTATCCTGCATACAGTAAGATGAGTCACATTGTCATCATCATCAGTTCAAGTGAATCCTACTCATAGATCCCCGTAGATCAACATAGGAGAAATGTTCTAATAGGTCAGTTAGTGCAACGTGTCATTCCTCACTTTACACCAGCTATTTAGCGTTTTTGTCACCCTGCCACGATGAGTCGAAGTTCGGTATATGAGTAAGCAATATGAGAGGTATTAGGTGTTCACGAGACTTTGCCACGTTCCCTCTTGTCGGTCCGTTTACTTGGTCAAAATGCTGCGACCGTGACATCACCTGTTGGTTTGTGGACTCCCGTTTTGAAGCCTTGAGTTCGGCATTTTGGCTGTCGGCGTCTTGGTTTTTTGGAGCCAGAGGCTGGGGTGAGGGATAGATCTGACTGAGAAGCCGAGGACACTATCGGCAGCCTGCCCTAAATTATGCATAACTTTAAGCCTCAATGAAATACAGACAGGTGAGTCATATGAAAATTCAACCCCCTATACAGTTGTCATGAGTGTTGAAATTAGCTCTAGAGACCAAAACTGATTTTTGTACCGGACTGTAGACATGTTTATATCTGCTGTCAAGTTGGGCATTTTAACATGGGGGTCTACGAGGATTAAATGGCGTCTGGAGCCAGTAGAGGAACTGCAGTTTCTGGCACTTCCATGTTGGCTTCATTTTTCAGCCTCAGAGTTTGCCACCTGCTCAAAATTCACAATTTTCAAAAACAGAAGTATCAAAATTGATGTAGCAGAGCCACATATTCCATGCAATCTTCGTCCTTCAGAACCAAGCGCCTACATTACCCACAATGCGACCCCAAACAGTTTGTTTGGAGATTGTGGTGCGTTATGCTGCGTTTCATTGAAGTCAGAAGTCGAAGCTGGGAATGACGTCACCCTGAGTTGACTGCATTCCAGTACAACAAGCTGGAAAACCAAGATGTTGCTCGCAATACCAGCTCTAGTACACATACAAACCCCGTAGCAATATGTCTGAAGATAGAAGTTAGACAGTGCTGTGTGTGTGACTGATTTTATGACACACAAATTAGATAGATGATTTGATGCACGAGGCAGCCATCTTGGATTTTGAGGTTGTGGTTGGTGAGGTTTCTCTGACTTTCTCCAAGTTGGCAATCTGACATCCGAGGGCATTCCAGTTGAATTATCGAGTGGAAACTCAGAAAGTCTAACTTCCCAGTGCAAATGGGACACACGGTAATACTGGTAGTGACTAATGTTGCCTCCAGCAGAGAAGAGGAGAGAGCAACAGAGGTCTGGTGACCTCACTTCTTTATATCTCCACTCCCTCAGATGTTTTTCTCATTTCCAAACTTGTAGTCTCAGACCGAACAAGTCCAATCACTTGAGGCAATTTATCAGACTTTGTGCAGCTCCCGCTGGAGCTGCAAAATGTTTTATGCAACTTTTTTTCTTTTCTTTTTTTTCTTTCCACATATGCAGTAGTACTTCCCAAAACCTGTAAACAGACTTTGATGTGTAAAATCAGCACACTTCCTCTTTACGAACTAAACCAAACAGGCAAATGCACCAGAGTTACTTTGAACTGCACTAAATAGGTTAGGTAAGCACTCCCTTTGAGCCACACAGAATACACCAATGCCATATATACAGTAGACACACACAGATGCCTAAATGCCTAAGAGAAAAGAAAGGCTTGCATTCATCACACTGTTTGTTCCAGAAAGTAGGTCTGTGGTGGTTAACTACTTCGTTGTAAGTACAGTTCTGAGACCTGCGCCAGATGAGCTGAGAGGTCTCTGAAGTTTACAGCCAGTGGTTAGGTGAGTGAGTAATGTTTTTAAATTGATTATGCGTTATTCTAGGAGCCAAGGAAGTAATTTTTTTATTGTTTCGTCTATTTCTTGAATTTGAAATGCCCAGTTCCCCGTGGTAGTCTTATTACAGGAGTAATGTGCTCACATTTTCATGTCCCACTGAGCATCTTGAGCCGGAGCCTTTGTGCCATAAAGGACATTACATTAATCTACTATATCTTCCAGACTGGAACGAGAAGCTACTGTAAATGTATAGAGAAATAATACGATTTTGCATTTTCACATATTTAACTTTGGGGGTGACCATTTTCAATCCACACCTTCTGTTTCCCAAACCTTCAGGGGAGTCTGACCATCTCTGAGCCTCATGAGTACAGTCGTTGTTTAGGTGTAGAAAGTGTTGGGACGCCCAGCGGTCATTCTCAGCAGTGCACCTCCAGTAAACCTTGATTACAGCGTGCTTTGTTTGATCGGCAGCGACAGCTCCTCTTAGTTCATGGAAATAGAGTCTAATTTGAAGACAGTTGCTGCTTCATCATCACCTCAAGATCACTTAAGTTAATGAGAAGGAATAAGAAGAGAAATTATGCACGGTGTCTATTTATGTGGTTGAAACGAGAGACTGGAAGTACAATATGATCTCTAATGTGAGGCATTTTATGTGGTAAGGAGGTGGCAGATGCCTTACTTTTATTTAAAGACGCGAGCCCAGCAGGAGATCTGGTGGAGTAAATAATTTCCTCAGAACAGAACTTTCGCATTATTTTTAGAATCGTTTATCATTTCAGAGATGATGTCTGGGAAGATGTCACCGTGTTGTTGCAGCTATTAAGTTTGTTTTTATAGATTTCATAACTTGCGAGTTTCATTACTTGCATTCAGCCTCGCAGCAGGTGCTCTGTAACATCTTCACTTATTTCCTATTTCTCCGAGGAGCGTTTGGTGGTGCGGATGTCTTTGTAGTTTTGGTCTGTCTGTCAGGACTCAGGACACGGTGTCCCCAACAAAGTTTCACGTGCTGACAGGAACTCAGAGATAAAATATCTGCTGCACGCGCGGGGTTAAGGATAAATGCTTATTTATGTGTTTGGTTTCACTGGAGTGGTCAGAGACACAGAGGCAGCCACGCACACTCACACACACACACACACACGAAACTGCTTCTGCTCGCATGCCTCTGTGGCCAATTTAGCATCGAAAATCTTTAATTTCACACTTTTAAATATTTATCCTCTCCAGCATCTCTTGACTGTGTGTACAGTTGACTTAGGCTGTTTGATAATCTCATTGGGTGGATAATCAGCGGGCTCTATGAATAGGAAGACTTCATCAGATTGCTGAATCAATATTCACCGCAGGCAGGAGCATTTGCTGTTACACTCCTATTCTGCAAAATGTATGGATTAGATTTGAAAAGGAAAAAAAAAGCAGCTGTTTGGTGTGCAGAGATTGCACAGCCTGAGAATGCACTGTAGTGTACGACATCATTCCCCCGGCAGACACACATACCTGTAATGGAAAGAAAACATTAGCATCAGGAGCAGGTGGAGTATGAAGATATATGATGTATAAGCCCGTTCACTGGCCGGCTGCTGGCACTTCTGCCCCCGTTTTACAGCCTCCTGACTGTTTTATCAGCCCACATCAGAGTGTGAGTGTGTACAGGAAAAATACATACAGTGTATGTACATGTGTGTGTATGGACATGTCCATGTGTGCACACTAAAGAGAGAAAAGGCCTTCCAATTGCCTCATGCCCCACCAGGCTGCCCCTGCGCAGCTGGGGAGGAGGCCAGAGACATTACTCAGCTATTAAACTGTTATCCGCAGGTGTCACCCTCAGCAGGGGCTGTGTTGATAGAGGCGGAAACGCCCTCAAGGTCCGCGGCTATATGCACACACAGACACACATATCCTTCAGGCAGGGGTGTTTGAGGTCCGGGCTCATGGCTGTGGCTTCCCGGCTTGATGGGGCGTAACAGGGGCCATAAGGGGAGCAGACGGGTGAGCCAGATCGGGCCGGGAGGGGGGCAGCGGGACACCAGAGGACAACGGGAGTGGGCCAGTAGGGAGGCCACCTGCCACTCCATTTCACCCGTGATGAATCGGCCTGGTTTCTTTTCTCTTCGCCTCTTTTCTGTTGGGAACTTTAGGCTTCACTCTGACAGCTGCTCGGAGAAGTGTCCCTCACACACACACACACTCTCAGTGCATGCAGATACACCCATTGCATGTTTGTATTAGTATACATAAAGCATAAAGTCATCTTTGGAAGTGTTATTCAGCCTGGGAAAACTGTCGTGTAATGTCTTTTGTGGCTCTGGAGGGGCTTCAAGTTAGAGAAAATAACCCTGATGATGTCACAGTGATGTCATTAGTGTTACCCAGCTTGTGCTTGGAGACTACAGCGGATGTGGAGTCTCAAAGACGTGGGCATTTACTCGGCAAGGACAGTCTTACAAAAGCAGCTATTGAGTTGGATTGTGGGAAGTGTAGGATCCGGCATTTTTGTAACTTGACTCATTGTAGGGAATTAGAGCGACAGATCACAGTCTCTGCTGCGTTGACTTTGACTATTACTTTTTTTTATGCTGCCTCTCACAGGTCCAAAGTGTATGAAATATGTTTGCATTATCTGAATAAATTTGATTTAAATCCCCCTTTTAGAAGTAACTGTAAAGGGATAGTTAGGTTTTTGCAAAGTAGGGTTGTATAAGTAGTGTATTACATACAGTAGATGTCTGATGGCACGCTCTGTACGCTATATCAAGAGTATTTTCACGCTTTACCTTCCCATCAGACTCCATTCTGACGGAGAAGCCATTAACAGCTTAATTTTCTTTGCTCTTGCCACCAGACTCCATTGACAACAACAGTACTTTTTGCTTGTTGAGCGCAGGAGCTGCCCATCTATCGCTGCCTCAATCAGTTAGCTAGTTTGTCTTATTGTGTGACATTGGTGAATCTGAGCTAAACTCTTTCAATGCCGAAATCACTAAATAACACCAACAAAATAATGAATCATGACAGCTGAGCAACAGCAGCTCCTGTTTTCAGCGATGTTAAATCACTGTTTTTCTCAATGGAGTCTGGCATTGAAGAGAGCAATCTGTCTGATGACTAAAACTGATATTGATTTTTTTGGCAGGACTTTTTTAAGTGACTAAAAGAAGTTTTCTTGCTAACCCTCCACAGCAGTATATTGCTTAGCTTCCATGTTCGTAATCCTGCAGCTTCTCCAAACTGGAGTGTGCTGACTGACTACTTTACGTAACACACTGATAGATAAGGACCCTGCTTCAAAAGATCCCTTTAAACTACCAAGCCCCTCCTAATTATTTGTTGTAGCGCATATTAAAACAGCTCAGGTTCCCATGGTAACGTGTGTCAAGAGCCCATTCAGTCGAAAGTCGTGCCTCATCAGACTTTCATCCGAGGTCCAGGTCAGGTCAGGAGGATCGTGATGTGTCAGGCCGGCAATGTAGGTTTTACTCACGACACTGTTTGCAGTAATGACTCAATCTTCCATTTGCAAAAAAAAGGTCTGCAAACCTTTTAATAATCACCCGTCCCTTTGTTTCTAATTATCAAAGAGTTATTTGTCTTCTTTCATAATGAGTTGGACATTAATAGTTTCTAGTATTTACGCCAACAACATTGGTAGGCAAGACACAACCTCGCTGATAAGAGAGTGTTTTATTTTTTCTGCAGTCCATTATGCTCCAGCTGTGCTAGCTGATGTTTTAGGAAGCAGGTTCATTCATTACCTGCTTCATTAGTTCTGTCCCTCAAGGTATGGCACCTTTCTGTGTTTCTCTTCTTTTTTTTTCTTTTTTTTTCCCTCTCACACCACATTTTCTCAGACTTTGACCAAAGAATGCCAGACAGGCAGTTTCCTGTGCAACGTCCCTCCGGGCTTTACCTCAGAATAATAAAATACCATCCATAGGGGAGAGTGAATAACTGCTCGACTGAGAATGGGAGAAAACTGTCTCCATTATGTAAATATAGAATGGTAAAATCATCATTTTATCAGATTGCTATAATATGATCCCTTGGTATCGTCATTTTTCCTGCATCAGTCTGTAAAACTCTAATTTATGTTACTAATCTCTCTCAGTTTAATAAATACCTGAAGAACAACTGTTATCTCCTGAAAGCAAATTAGGATTTCTCTGTTCGTCTTGTCCACAAAGAGGAGGTGCAGCGCAGACAGCCATTAAAAGTGTGTATATTTTTAACTAATGGAATCCACCTTTTAATCATTCACAGCATGTAGAGGCAAACGCTGGTTGTGAAATCCACTGAAAAAATAAGAAACTCGTCACAGCAGGAAACGCGCTCCCTGCAACTGCTGCTTGTTCAAATCCGGCTGGATACTTCTTCCAGTGTGATCACAACAACTTTTTCTATCTCTCGCAAAAGATAAACACGGCAAATTAGATTTTAAGATTTCAAGAATTACTTTTATTTCCAACTATGCCCTGAAGATGGGTTTAGATGGCTGACATGTTGCCTTTGATTGTGTGCGCCACCCATTGCTCTCTTAATTGGTTTCCTCCAATTTAGACAACTTGCTCGCTGAATGTTTTGCTCAGAGTGCCAGAGATGCGAGGTTGCACCAAACAGCACCCTACAGAGCAGCAGAGAGTCATACAGACCCAGACTTTGGCAAGATGCGTGTAAATGTGAATGCAGCCGCACAGACACACATCATCTGAGATGTTGGAGGGGTCCTTATGAAGTCAGTCCAGCTGCTGGACCGAGGCCTGAATGCTGTCGCTGTGGGGCCGATGCTGGGGGCCAGTTACGCTTCTGGCGTGCCAGTTTGACTCTATCGCAGAGCCACACAGGCTCACACACTGTTGCCTCTGCAGACTTCAAAAGCAGTAGGTATGTCGGTACAGTAGCCATCACCACCATAGTCAGAGTTGTTTTTTTAATCTAATTAGTGCCGAGACATAGTGTGCAACTAGAGATATCATAAGAATCGATACATTGGTACCAAGTCGATGCCAAAATTCTGAAAACTTGACGAGATTGTTTTTTTTTGTTTGTTTGTTTTTTCCCAGTACTGTGGGTAACAGGGATGCAGTTTTTCGGGACCAGACAGGATAGCATATATGCCTGCAAGTGTTCTAGTCTGCCGTTACATGCTAAAGGAAAAAGAATGCCTCCCAACATGGAAGAATGACAGCAACATGTAGCTTTGCCTCAACTTGTCCATTTTTCCTGAGGCTAGCATATTTTTTAAATTTGTTGCAATGGGAGTGCCACGTATTTACCCTAGACAAAAAAAAAAAAAAAAAAACAATTGTCGTAGCTACGATGATGTCATCCATTGGTTCATGGACGCCTGTTGTAAAGTTTGAGCTCAACATTTCGGCCATCGCCGTCTTGTTTTTTTGGAGCCACGTGACCATATTTGAACGAGACATTGTGGCATGTTTTCTGGTTATCCATCATTCAGTCCATCTGTCACATTCTCCTGAATGCAATATCTCAAGAACACCCTCAGGGAATACCTTCAAATGTGCCACCAACGTCCACTTGGACTCAACTATGAACTGTTTAGGTTTTGGTGTTCCTAGGTCAAAGGTCAAGGTCACTGTGACCTTGTCTGTCTAATTCTTATGAACACAATATTTCAAGAACACCATATGGGAATTCTTTTCAAATGTGGCACAAACGCACACTTGAACTCAACTATGAACTTTTTAGAGGCTTTTTAAAAGGTCAAGGTCACTGTGACCTTGTCTGTCTCATTCTTATGAACACAATATCTCAAGAACAACATAAGGGATTTTTTTATTTATTTTTTTTCTTCAAATATGGCACATTCACTTCAATTACTGATAAATTGATAAGATTTTGGCGATCAAAGGTCACTGTGACCTCACAGAACACGTTTTTGGCCATAACTCAGAAATTCATGTGCAATTATGTTCACACAAATGTCTAATAGGATATAACGATTAAGTGATGACATTTTATATCCAATAGTTCACTTTGGCTAAAACGCTGCGCTTGTCACTGTCACTTTTACCCAGTCGTCCAATCACAGTGGAGAACAGATAGGACAAGCAGCCTAGCACAAAGACCAGCTGACACAACTTATATGTACAAGAGCTAAACAGGTTATATTTTAATATGTGTTCCCTTGTCCACAAAAAATCATGAACCCACATAGACTGGCGTTTACCGTGGTATTGACTTACGTATTGAGCATTGTGGAATTTCGCTTTTATTGGTACGGACTAACCTACCAGTTTTCTGGCATCATGACATGCCTTAGTGTCAAAGACGGACAAACCATGGATCTGTCTTTTGTTTGCCTCCCTCAACACTCAAACTATATGTTGCATTGTTGATGTGGGATACGCTGTATGTATCTGTCTCGTATATCTTACACAACAGTGCACAAACATACAATCGTGTCCTTTTTTTTTTTTTTTTTTTACAAAATTCAGCCAATAGAACCCCATATCTTGAGAGTTGCAGCAAAGATTTTGTAGTTTTTGAACGTCTTTGAAAAGAGAATACAAATACATGATCCACCTAAAACTGTCATGTAGTCTTTATTGTTCACCGTCTTCCTATCTGCACTTACTCATACCGACTCCAACTCAGGATCAGAACCCAAAGCCGCTGTTGATTGAAACTCAGCGATGCTATAAGCTGCGGCTCCTCTTCCTCCCACCTCCACTCCCACTTGCTTTGGCACAGCTCCTGCACATTATTCCTGCAGTTCTGTCGAGTCTCTCGGCTTCCTCGCAGTCGTTCCTCACAGTGTCGCTTTCCTTCGTAATAAGAAGCAAATGCAGGGGGTTTTAGCGATTTGTAGAAAATGAAATGTTGTTTATCTCGCGGTCTAATGAGCCACAAGTAGGCATGGGGATAGCTGCTTATCTTCTGCGTCAGAAACAGCAATCAGAACGAAGATGCTGCACATGTACTCTGTACCCTCTGTGCATTCACATCTTTGCACGTAGCTAATCACTCACTGCACTCAACGTTTGATTTGCTTTGCTTTGACTGAAACAAACTTCATTTCAAGGGCTCAGCAAGATACAATACTTAGTAATTAAGCTCCAGCATGCGTCTCTATCTGAAACTATTGACTTTCTTACCAAGTAATGTTTAAGCAAGTCAGCAGGTCTTGAATATTATTTGAGAAACATTCACACCTGGTTACCCTGCTGCCAATCAGCAGCTTTTTTGACCATGATGCTTTACAATTAGCTGTGAGAGTTATGCTGTCAGTGCTCCTCTCTTCATATTCAGTGCCGGTCACCTCTTTATCCTTTACATACTAAACAGCAGAGAGCCTGTGGGCCTGGACAGAGACTGCAGTGTGTGAGTGTGAGAGGAAGATAGACAATATGTGCTTAGGTGCATGTATAGCATGTTGCTGGGAGGATGCTTTGATGTGTGCATGCATCCCAAGGGGGGATATGGGTTGGTACAGATACGGTTTGTCACCGCGCAGACATACTAACACACACAAGCAGGCAGGAGGGTGACCTAGAAACAAAGCAGGGAGCCTACATTTTGACCACACAACCTAAGTTCAAGGATTCACCCGACTAAAGTGCCCTTAAACGAGCAACTTAATCCTTGTGTCTGACCTCTGAACTCTTTCCCCAAGCACATGAGGAGCTGCTCTTTGGGCGGAAAGTACAGTATCATATTGAATTACATAACAAACATACAGTGACACATTTTCTTTTCTTCCTGTGTATCTCTGAACTTGAATCATCACCCAGCTCATGTTTAAGGGTAAAAAAAACCCACAAGCAAGACATAGCCTGTCATATTAAAGCAGCCAGCAGCAAATTGCACATCCAGGCTAATAAAAGCGACAGGGAAATTGCTGCCAGCTGATTTCCTCCAAATCTCCCCAGTAATTCCCCATGAGCTCTGGCATTACTGCCTCACTACCCAGCCTCAGATTAACCCCCACCCTCAGCCTCACAGCAATACAGCTCGGGCCTTCACCATGCTAGTTTAGCCGCTTGGATTCAGTGCTTGTACACTGTACTTGTGTTGTCTTCAAAGGTGATTCTTCTTTTCAAATGCAGTTCATTAGCTAGTTGCACTGTGTGGTTACAGTCCAGCATTAGTCTTCTAACATACTGAGTGTTGGCAGGCTTGTTTGTTTGTATCATCATTATTATAACTCTGAAAAATAAGTATTGGAGTGTTTTGCATTTCATGAAAGGGGACCTATTATTATTTTCTCTAATATATATAAGTTTATAGTGGTGGATGTTCATATGAGTGAGTGTCGGACTACTCAACAAGCTGACATCAGATTTTGATGGCTTTCTTTATAAAAGCATCTGCTCCAGTCACGTAACTGTAAGTCTGTACAATATATCGACTACACTGCTACATGTAGCTATGTGCTAACATCAGGAAAACATGCAATCATGGTTGCAGATGTGGGGAATTTCTCCCTGATTTTGGATCATATTCCTGCTGGGAAATGTCTGGTTGTATTTAGAAGTTTTTATTGGTCACTTTTAATGGGAGAACGTGCAACTATTTGCTGTTACATACACTGCTACATGTAGCTACATGCTAACATCAGGAAAACATGCAATCTTGGTTGCAGATGTGGTTAATTTCTCCCCAATTTTGGATCATATTCCTGCTGGGAAATGTCTGGTTGTATTTAGAAGTTTTTATTGGTGACTTTTAATGAGAGAAAGTGCAACTATTCTCTGTTACACACACTGCTACATGTAGCTATGTGCTAACATCAGGAAAACATGCTATCTTAGTTGCAGATGTGGTTAATTTCTCCCCAATTTTGGATCATATTCCTGCTGGGAAATGTCTGGTTGTATTTAGAAGTTTTTATTGGTGCCTTTTTATGGAAGAAAGTGCCACTATTCTCTGTTACACACACTGCTACATGTAGCTACATGCTATGTCAGAGAAACACATAGTCTTGGTTGTCAATGCTATTAATTTCTCCCAGATTTTGGATCATTTCCCTGCTCAAACGTGTGGTTGTGATTAGAAGCTTTTAGTGGTGATTTTTCACAGTAGATACTGTTGTTTTACTCTGTCTGCAAGCACACTGCTACATGAAACTACATGCTAGCATCAAGGAAACATGTAAGCTTGGTTGCTGATGTTGTTAATTTCTCACTGATTTCAGATGAAATTCCTGCTGGAACATTCCCGGTTGTGTTAAGAAGCTTTTTCTGGTGATTTGTCACAATAGAAAGTGTTATTCTCTGTTACATATTCTCTGTTACAGTCATTACCCAGCTACAGTGATGCCAAGATACAGAAGACCCAGAAAACGTGATCAATCAGAGCAGTGGGCTTTGCGGGAGGAGATCTTAAGGAGACGGGCATTACGCAATAAGTGTTTTTTGACCATTAAAACATGTAAAAATAATGTAATAGAAATTTCAAATACAAGTACGAACCTGAGAATGAGCATAATAGGTCCCCTTTAATCTTTGTTGTCATTTGCTTTGCTAATTCATGCAAGACAGGTGCACCCTTGACATGCAATTAGTGCTGGAACAACTAGTTTATTTTTATTAATCAGTTAGGTAATTGTCAGCAAATTACCCACCGTTTTGATAATTGATTGTTTAAAGTGAGTAGCTTATTTCAGCTTCACAGAGGAGCTTTTTTAAACTGAATATCATTGGTCGGCAGCACAGGTGACTTCAGGACATCATCTTAGGACTTTGTGACGGGCATTTTTCATTATTTTTTTGACATATTTTACGGAATAATGATTTAACAAAAATCAAATCTGCAGATTAAATGCTAATGGAAATAATCACGAGTTGTATTCAACACCTAAAAATGTGACTCATCCAAGAGGTGAGTCATGTTCCGCTCCATTTCTAAAGGATCCTCACGTAACAGCCTCTAAAGCAGCTGTACCCACTTACTCTTCTCCCTCTGCTCCGACTCCACCTCATCTCTGTCTCCACTCCACTCCTGCAACCTCCAGGTCAACCGGCCCCGCTGTGCTTCACCTCTGAAAGCGTTTGACCTTGACCTGGTGTCCTGCCCAGCACTGAGCCAATCGGCATTCAGGACAACACAACATCTCAGCTGCTCCTACCCAGGTTGCAGTGCAGTGCACGCCAGTGTTACCACACAGCAATGGATATTACAGATTCTGTATAAGGCCGGTTTAGGAAGCCTAATCTGTGTTTTATGGATTCTTTTTCCTCTCTCTCTCTCTCCTTATTGATCTGTTGCTTTAACTCAGTCTCTCTCACTCTCTCTTGCTCTGTCCTCCCTTCTTTAACTTGTCTTTTAGTGGCAGACAGCAGAGTCTTTTTTTTATCAGCCACACCGGCTCTAGGGATGGACGTATCGGTCTGTCAGTCCACCACTTTGGTTCAGACTAAAATGTCCCAAAAACAAATGGATTGATTGCCATGAACTTTTGTACAGACATTCATTGTGTCTGGAGGATTAAGCCTACTGACTCATACTGACCCTCTGAGTTTTATTTAGTGCCACCAGCAGGTAAAAACAAACGTTATCCAGTAAAGTGATTCATCAGCCTGTTAGCATTGATAGCATTTAGCTCAGAGCACCACAGTGCCTGAAGTGCAGCCTCACAGAGCCCTCTAGCATGGCTGCAGACTCTCAGTCTTGTTTTATCTCCCTCTCTCCTTTCCCCCTTACTTTGCTTTCAAAGTTTTGATTTATATCATCCCTGAGTCAATTTGTCTAAGTGATGTGAGTGAGGTGTGCCAGTGGCGCTAGCAGCTGGGGTTTAAAGCACATACCTATTCTGCGGAGGCTCTGTTTCGGCACTGCAAAAATTACTTTTAGAATAAAAACTGCTTGAAAACAGTAAAAATAATGACCTGCAATAAACTTGTTGTGGATAGAAGCAGGATAATGTCATATTCCTGATAATAAACTGAAGGTGCATTGGGTTATTTCTCAAATTCATGGTCGTGTTACATATGGTTTGACTATTTCATCAAGTCTTAATTATGTAATATTGAAAGTCTCCGTACCTGTCAGTACAGAGATGACTAAGATGAAACTAAAATGGCAGAGCTGTGCCCAGAAATGGAACAATAAACAAATAACTGGAGCATGTAGCGCCAAGTTTCCGAAAATAACATCAGTGGTTTTTGTCCCGTCAGAGCTGGCAGCTGACTGTTAGCTCATTGACTGCTCAACATAATATTATTACAATAGAACTAAAGCTTCCCGGCACAGATTAGCCCCAGGTGGAAAATAAAATGACAGATATGGATACGTGTTTGTCTTTTTCTGGCTAACAGAGGAATAAAGCCTCCACAGAATAGGGTGAGGAGCCTACAGCAAAACAGCACGCGATAGCTCCTATATTCAAGGCAAGGCTCTCAGGTCATCAGGAATTCAAATCCTGAGACAGCAGCCAGTCAGAGGCATCACTCTGCAGAATAGCAGAGTTGTTTACCTGCAGAGGGAGACGCAGGGTAAAGGAGGAGCAACAGGCGAGATTGACTGAAAGACAAGCGAAGGGAGAGAAAGAGAGTAGGTGGTGTAATTTGATCGGCACACGCCGGGAACTCATCAGTATGCTGCTCGTGTGCGCCCCCCGCCCCCCTGTGCTACTCACACACACACACACACACACACACACAAGGATGGCAGTCAGGATAGACAAATAACAGACTAATGTAATCATGTAAACACTCCATCAGTCTCCTTGTCCCACAGATTCAGCATTCCCAGTACACACAGACACACACACACACACACACTTTTATCAACACTGACCACAGTTATTCCCAGATGCTCATGTCTATTTGCTTTCACTTATTTTTAGAGCTGTTGAGTATTGAACCTCAATAACTCTAAGTACAGGGCTAAATCTGTCTGTAGCATCAACAGGTTTGTTTGCTTCAGGAAACGAGGAAACTTTTTAAACTTTAGCAAGTATTTTATTTCGACGAGGTTCTTTATTTGACACACGTGTATGTCACAGTGTCATAAACTCATGGTTCCGCAAACCTAGGTATCCAAAAAGACGTGTATTGGTAATGGAACTTGGGAATTGGCACAAATAGAAAACGGTGATTTTGGTTTTGGTGTGCAAGCCCAAGATTTTCCTGAGGGCACCACAACGTTTTTCATAAGAATATGCAATATTCCAGTGGGTTATAGTCCCTTTTACACTGCCAGATTTTCTGCGAATGTTGGGCCATTTTGCCAGCAAGCTGCCAGCGTTTAGACACACAGAGCCGGATTGGCGAGTTGATCCGAGGTGCCCAATTTTCCACCTTGTAGGGTAGACATATAGGCGGAACCTTTTTGGTTTAAAAAGAACGAGGCGGCCTTCCACAACGGGAGGGGCTGTTGAAGACTTGTGNCAATGCTGAAAAAAGACTGATTGGGCTTTCCTGCAAATTTGCACAATTCCTATCTAAAAAGGTCTTGATGATTACATCCGTAAAGTTTAGGACTTGCGAGCAACAGAGTTTCAACCCTTTCAAAATGGACATCTCATGGAAGGCCAAGGGGAAATCATTGTTTGCATGATCCTGTTTCAGTACATCTAAAATAAGAAACCAGTAGCTGGAGCATTAATTCCTGTTGTTGCTCATCACATCATGACCTTACATTACCTTACATGCCGTGCAAATGTGGTATTTTGCCATATTATGCTCATATTTTCCCATAATGGCCGTGGGAGATCATCGTTTGCATAATCCCATATATATCGATCTAAAATAAAAACCATAACAGTGAGAACATTTATTCTTTTTGCAGCAGAAAGCTAAGGCTCTGTCTTCCGTGTCATTACGTTGTGCACTAATGATGTGAATTTTCATGTGAAAACAAGCAGCAGCACATGGATATGAATGACGAATCAAATACTTTTAATTACTATGGTTTGTTGACTTGCATAACCTTTTATGTTAGGTTGTAAAGATTTGAAAGATATGAAGCATTTTAAGATACCTCGAGAAATGTCATTCGAGTTCGAAGGGATAAAGAATGTTTAAAATTGATGCAGCAGAGGCCAAAATATCCTGATTTCTATTCCCCAAAATGGATCATGGAATTCCCATAATGCACCTCAAGAACATCTTTTGTCAGACCCTTTCTGTCTGGTAAACACCCTTATCTTTCATATTTAATGTAATGCTTCCCGTTCCATTCCCAAGCCTAGATAACCCCGATGACATCACTACGACATCATCAGGTTTACAGCACTACTTTTCATGACTTACAAACAGATCTTTATTTGTAGAATTGCAGTAATGTGCCTTTAAGTCTAACAAATATCTGTCACGCACCTTCAGTCACACTGTGTGAACTGATAATGTGAGCTGGAGCTGAGCATCTGTTCCGTTGTATTACTTCAGATTTTATTGGCAATCACGCTGATATAGTATTTGTGATATTTGGTGGATTATCACTGAGCGCTGATCACACGGTGGATTTGGTAGCGCTGCATAAGTCTCTACAGTGGAGAAGCTACTAGTCGAACAGTGGATGAAGTGAATAAGCCCAAAAGCTCCTAATGTGCCTGCTGGTTTACAGATTATAACAGATGTTTGTCAGGCTGTTTCGGTGCTGAAATGCAGTGGCTGCAAACAGTGATAAAGGGTTTTTGGTGATGACTGTGGATCTCATCGCTGTGTTGTTGGTTAAAAGCTGTCAAGAGGGGGGCGTTCTCCTGCCACATCTACTTCTTTATCATCATTCTGAACTTATTCTGCTTTTCACATCTTACTCTACTGTCAATGAAAGGTCACTGCACATCAGTGACTGTAGATTATTCCACTGTGCCAGACTGCATGTGTTCATTCATCATACATGCACACATTTGCATTTTTGTGGTATTTACAGTGTGAAAAATACCATGAAATATGGATGTGCACTGACTCTCAGTCTCCCACTGTTGCATTCAGGGAGCAGGGCATGATTGACAGAGCAGCACTTGCAGTCTTAAATTTATGCACACACCATGATATCCCCCCTTTAAAATGTTTTCCGGCATAAGGTCATAATTTACCTTGCCTCCGGTTACTTCCTCTTCTCCCTCCCTCCCACCTCTTGATAGCATTGCTTGTAATTTATTGTATTGTTTTTAATTAAATGGATGGCAAGGAGGGGTTTAAGTGCCCGGCGGTTCCAAGATGTGCCATTTCTTATCTGAATTCTAAATTCAGCGCACACCTACTGTAAAGCGGGGACTATAAAGCTGAATAGGTCCCAAACTGCTGCGCTGCGTGTTAGAGGGATTGAACAGTTAGACAAATGTCACCTTTAGAAGAAAAGAGCGGGGATAATAAAGCGACGGCTGGGTAGTGGCAAATGCAAACTTCACAGACATCGGGACACCACAGATTCGCGGCTCCAGCAGTCTGGCTCGTGTATTCTCAGTCTGGCATAGAGGATCAGAGAGGAAACAGCCTTGGATTACAGAGATGCTCGCCCTGATAAAGAAGTAGTTTAAATTAAATGGAGTCACAGCAGGCTCAGTGCAGCATTACTTCCTTCAGACCAAACCAAAGTTCAGCACATAATGTCCTGTGAAACAAGAAATTAGGGTCGTTTCATGTTCTGGATTCTGTGAAATTATAATTCCGCTATCTGTGTCTGTAGTTGACATCTTGTCTCTGACCTCTGCGTCCACTCCTTGCAGCACAAGCAAGAGTATGGTCAGACCACCAGAGTGCTTAATAAGGAAAATATACTGCAGCGAGGAGTCGTGGGTGGGAACGAGCAAATCAATTTGATTATCCACAGCACAAGCTGAGATGTATGTCTGAATAATCAGGGTGAGCTATGGACCAGGGAGGGTTTATTCTGTATGACTGGCGTTAAATGTGATTTCCCTATATATCAGGTCACTGGAGAGTACGCCTCAAAGGTTATTTGCACTAGGTAGCCATTCACAAGACTCTGATTTTATTCTGTTGACGATCTGACATTCAACAATCACGGCCTGATGACCTCCCTGACCTTACAACAACGGATCTTTTATTTTGCAAATGTACCATTCAGCCAGTCATGTCAGCGCCCCCGAGGAGAATTCACGTCGCCTTTATCATAGCAGATATTTCCTATCATGGTGACATTTTGCTGTCCCCAGACACTCGTGTCAATCTTGTGGTAATTTATCCAGATGGCTACATTGAGGGTTTTTAAACATGTGTTCTCATGATGGCATGTTTAGCAAATACACAGAACATTTTTGCCTGAGTGTGACAGTGCTACCCATGAATAGAACATGCGAGCATGAATTTATTTACCTCCATATGTTCATGCAAATTGGAAGGACAGGAGCATAGGTAATACAACTCGCCCCAGTTACCCTGACACCACACACTTGTTCAGACACACAAAGGCAGAGATCTCACACTGCGTTTCTCTGTGAACATGACGGACAGGGAGGAAGCAGCAGGACGCTGTGTAGATGATGCCTGCTCTCACCAGAGCTTTAACCTTTCCCTCAGCGTCCTTCCTGCAGAGTCTCTCTTTCCTCCCGGCTCCTCTGTCACACAGCCCCATTGTTTGTCCCTGTCCTGATTTGGCGCTCATTATAGAAACCTGTTTATGCACAAAGCTCTCCTAAGACATGCTGCAAGGCATGAGAGAGAGAAGGAAGACAGGTGAGGTGGGAGACAAAGGAGAGCAGATGAATAGGATGAGGAGGGACAGAAAGGAAAAAGAATGAACAATGAAAAGAGGAACAGATAAATGGAGCAGTGTCATGCAACTGTTATTAATGTTTGACAATAGAGTCAGTTAGTTTGCATTAGCACCTTTGCCTGCAAATAAAACTTCACATGAACATTAGCATGCATTTGGGGTGGTGTTTCTGGCCACCTGACGAATTCATGTCCCATTTTCACTCTCTCTGCATCTCCTAGGAAAAATAATTTGGTTTTTAGGTTACTATGTTTGACTGATCAGAATGAAACGCACAGACAGGGTTTCCTCCTCTGTTTGAGAATATACAGCTGCAAAACTGCATTAATTCATTATCGGTAACCGCTTCTCCAAGTCAGGGTCGCAGGGTGTGAAAGACATTGGGCGAAAGGTGGGGTACACCCTGACACATAAGGCCTGTTTCCACTGAAGAAGTTCCTGGTACTATTTGGGGGGCAGGAACTACTACAGGAACGTCCTCTCGCTCGGCCCTCTCAACCGCCGTGTCTCCACTGAGAGAGCGGAGTAGGAGGAAGGTTCCTGTAAAGTTACCGGGCTCTGGATGTGATGTCATCGTTGCGCGACCATTTTGACCGGTGCGACGTAGTGGCGTAGGGACGCTGTTCGCTGTTAGCCAATAGCGGTGTCTGTAATAACTCACTAAACTCACAAAGTGGCCCATGAAAAAAATATTTTTTCCATCGGATGTCTTAGTTACAACATGATTGAGCTAACTGGAGTAGTTTCATGTCGTTTCCGACAACGGGAGGCTTTTAACAGATGACGTCCTGATGTTAGCTTTGCTGCTGCTGTTAGCTGTCCCTGTCAGCTGATGCTTTCTAGATATCGTGATTTCCCAAAAATAAATACCACACATAGCAACACAAAACTGCTTTGCTAGCTCAATCATGTTGTAACTAAGATATCCGCTGGAAAAAATATGTTTTTCACGGACCAGTTATTGAGTTTGTTTACATGGCGGTGGAAGCTATGAACAAGCTAACCCTCGTCTGCTGAGTTTTAAAAATGACGGCTATTTTGTTGCTTTCTGTTGACGTCACATCCCTCCTTGAGTATATCCAATCAGCACCAAATAATCCCCAAGCCCCAGCCAGGAGTTTGTCGGGGCCGTTCTGAGTACCTACTCCGAGGCAGGGACTTATTTAGCCCCTGTAAAAGATCCGGAACTCTGTCCTTCGGAGGTGGTTCCTGCAGTGGAGACACGCACCAATGGCCCCGGCCCCGTAAATTTACCCCGAAGTTCCTGCGGTGGAAACGGGCCTATAGAGGCAGACAACCATTCACACTCACATTCACGACTACAGGCAATTTAGAGGCACTAATAACCCAACCTGCATGTATTTGGACTGTGGGAGGAAGCCGGAGTATAAAGGTATCAAGTCCGTTGTAGTTTGAGAATTTTTAAAGTCGCTGTTGGTGGAGTTTGAAAAGTCATTTGTCATGTCAACTCTCTTACAGCTCTGCTAAATTTGTGCTCTTTTGTCTATTTTGCAAGTGTTGGTGGTGCTTTTTGTGGTTGGTATGTGGCTGCGAGTCACTCATTACGATGAGGAAACTGACTCGCCAGTTTGTAAACTCTTGCTGGTTTTGCTAGCTAACTAGGTGGAGTCTTTTCAAAGGTAAACCTCAGGAAACATCAAGGTAAAGATGGAGAAGAGTGAGCACTAGCCGATACCGTGCAGCCCTTTTCCACATTACACAGACGTTTGATTCTTCTCAAACATCAGATGAAATATAAGTCCAGCTTTGATCAATAATTAAAAGAATTCTTGCTGTGTAGCTATGTTAAAATCTGTTCGAAACCATTTATAAATCTCAAGCTTCAAGTTCTTGCTTTAAGGGCTTTAAGAAAACGTGATGAAGCATCGACATCTCATCTCCACATGTAGTTTTGAGAGTACATCTCAGTACATGCATTCTTACCACTGGAGTGCCACAGTCACACCATGTAAACCCACTTCTCTACTTTCCCCACCTTCCCCCTGGAGAAATGTGATGCAATGATTTCCAAACCCGCTAACACCGGCTCCCTCCCTCCCTCCCTGCCTCCTTCTGTGGCTAGATTTGAGGTGATAAGTTACAGCAGCTTTTCCTCCTGCTTTTCAAACCTGTTCCACTCATTCACTTCACGTTGCAACCTCAGTTAAGTCACTGCCCAGACTTCCTTGTTCATTCGGCTCACGTGCCCTGCAGATATCCAGCACGGTGCCTCCTGAAACGCTGGGAAAAGCTCCTACAGTCCCAGCCACTCTGCTGTGTCCTGTTTTCATTACATGGACTCCCCAGGAGAGGGTATGGATATAGCTACACTCCCTTGCTCGCAACTCACCACCCTCTCTCTGTCTCATACTTTCTCTCGCTCACTGAGCACAGTAAGCCGTCTTGATCTTGGCTCCACTAGACCATTTAGGGACTAGCCTCTTTTCACCGATGGCTTAGGAGACAAGGGCCACTCTGCTGCAATAAGGTACATCCAATCAATGCTTTCGTGAACCCTAAACATGCGAACATACAGCATAGGGATGATGGCTGGAGCAATACAGTATATGGTAAGTGGATGGGTGATCCTTCCCATGTATAAATGTGCACTTTTGGTTTGGTACAGCTGTGCAACTCTGAATGCTTTTGCATGAAATTATATTTCAAACAATAGCGCTCGTCCAACTTTGTGGCAAGAGTTTGGGAGAGGCCTTTTCGTGTTTCGACATGACAGTGCCCCATTGCGTAACGCCATATTTTCCGAAGTTAAGTGTGGAAGAACTTCACAGGCCTGTATACAGTTGGGATCTTTTCAGGATGCTGACTATGAGCCATCGTGCCCCACCTCACTAATGCTTTTACGGTCGAATGGGAGCAAATCCCTGCCGCCAGGTTACCAAATCTTGTGGAGAGCCTTCCCAGAGGAGTGGACACTGTGAGACTTCATGATGAACCCTGACCAATAATCGACCAATAGTTTGCTGTCTTTCATGACCTGCATGACATGGTGATTGGGCAGGAGGGTCCAGAGACTTTCAGGATCACCCCTGTGGCTTAGGGGTTCAGACACTGACCATGAACCGTAACATCCCTAGTTTGAGTCCATCTGGGGACCTTTGTTGCATGTCGTTGCCCATCTCTTTTTCCCTCATCTTTCTGCAGTCGACTCACTAACAAAATGCCCCAAAAGACAGAAAAACGAAGTATGAATCACGGCCTCATAATGCATCCTAAACACAGATTGCTCCTCATGCTGAAAAATATAACAATGGGCGGATTATGAGACAATGGGCCCCGGGCCACAAACATGCAGAAGGCTACATCATCTCACCTATAAAGGAGCAAGACAAACAGAATTCATAGTTGTTCGGCTCTTTTTGTTGTTGTTTTGCATCTCTTGGCGTCTTTCTGTGGTTTTGTGTCTTACTTTGCAGCTGCATCTCTTTGTGGTCTTTTTGTATCTCTGTGGTCAGTACAATCTGCAGGATATTTTGTGGGTGAAGGACAGAGGAGCCCTGACACTTTCGGCCTCTGGACCTGTGCCTGGTAGACCAATTTAGTAATCCATCCATGAGTGAAACCTGATATTTTAAGGTGTCTGACATCTCATTTTCATTCCTGATTATCATGGATCAGAGTGGTATTGTGTAGTCTGATCCCAGCACAAGGACAACTTCATATCCAGAATGTTTGCCTCTGCAGCATCTGAAACGTAAAATGAGATTTTTAGGTTTACGAACACGAGTACATCGACCTGTTTTAGCATGTGCTACTGTGAGTAAAGGCCCATTTATGCTCAACGTTAAATACGGATCCGGATACGGACGGAGCCTTCTGTCCGTGCTCCGCATTCATTTCGTCCGTATTTCTGCACGTTTCCATAAAGCTTACGGATACGGGCCAAACGGAGCAGTACCACCGGGAACCGTGGGGGCAGTGTTGCTGTCACTACCCGATATGTAGCTCTAGTGAGACACGAAGAAGAAATAACAATTCAATTTCTCTCATCGGCAGTACTAGAGAAAAGAATTCTCCGTAAAGGGAGCATAAATGGGCCCTAACACCGTTCTGCACTGCTCTAATTTGTCACGAATGAGCCAGACTGGGGCTGCAAATAACGTTTCATAGATTCGGCAACTGCCATGAGTCGCAACATTTCATCATTAACAAATTTGAGCGTACGTGAGCAAGACTGGACTTTTTGAGCAGAAATGCTCAGTTTTACAGGAGCAGATTTAGTTTGCAGTCATGTAGCGTACTGGAGGCAAGTACATGAAGACTGCTGCCGTGCTGAGGTAGAGAATACTTCACATCCCCTGGACAATAGTTAAGAAAAGCATTTGTGGAAAAGCATTGCTAAAGTGGGCCCAAGCTGAGCATCTAACCACAGGGAGCTTCAGCTAGGAAATGGGACTGTTGGGGGTGTGGGCATGCTTCAAAGGTGACCCAGCAAGGCCTCAAGGAACCTGCTATTTAGTGGCATCAGTCTCTTTCTTTCTCTCATTGTGTATCAATCTCTTCCGCTTCCCTCCCTGCCACATTTCCCATTTCCCCACCTCTCTGGCCTTCCATCAGTAGCTAAACTACATGGTGCCATTGAGGGATTCTATAGTCGTTCTTCATCGTTCTGCGCGAAGCCCACCGGGAGTCCTTCCTCTGCCTGCATAGCCCTGCACAAACGCCCAGTAAGGTATCCAGTCTGTACCTTCTCTCTGTGAGGGAAGCTTCTTTAATTCTCAGCGTACAGCAGCATCAGCATTTCAGACTAAGTATCAGGTTCTTTCTACTTTATTCAACTCTCTCTGCTGTATCAGTGTAAGTGACAGGCCCATTTTTATGTGTCTGGAGACATGTATTTGGATCGGTAACAAGATGGATGACCTGACAAATAATTCTGTTTGGGAAACAGTAGAAATAAGCGATGCAGAGCAACAGCAACGACCAATAAAGCCACACAGCATATAAAGATCTCACAAAAGCATTAGCAAAAATAGCATCTGCTTCAAAGTTGACATGACAATTGCCATCATCATCCGATGCTTTTCTAATTGTAATATAACCTTATTTCCTCCATTCAACGCGGCATTTGTCTGTAACGTGAATCAGCCTGTAAGTGTTTCATTAATGTAACGAGCTTTTCATTATGAGAATTCAGCTGCGTCTTCTCCGTGCAAGATTATAACCAACACAAGCTTTAACATCGGTAATGATTCTTTGCCGGATTGTTCGGCAATAATAGGCCCTGCTTTTGTGCTAAAGGACATTGTATTATGAGAACATCAATGCAAAGAGTGGGTGTTGATCTTTGCAAATGTCATGCTCTGTTCCACAAGGCTCAAATTGGACTTGTTGTTCACCCAACCCCCAGCCTGTTTGTTTCCCACTGCCCTGTAATATTCAACAATACTACCTTATTTAATTTCTAGACACGGCTCGTCCTCGGCAAAAGTAACACGGAGCAGAGAAAATTGTAATTTCACAACACATCATTGAGCATTTCCTATTATGATTGCCACATGTTAACATGCTTAGAAAATTCAGAATAAACTGTTTAAACATTAAGTCTCTTGACATCTGCTTTACCTGCATTAATTAAGGGGAACGGCAGCAGCAGTTTGCCTACTTAGCGATAATGAGGTTCAGTGCCAACTATGAATAACAGGAGATTGACCATACGCGAGCTAAATGAATACTGAACACAGCACAGTCAATGGCTGCCTTAAAATGCGTGACTGGAGAGGTTTGGGCTGTGATAAACAAAACAAAGAGGATGCTGAACAGAGAGACAATTAAACCGCCGCATCTGGCGACGCCGATGTGAGTGGGTACCCAGCCACCACAATTACGGCGCTCCATCACTTGTGTAACCCTTCGCTGCCTGGATGTTGTGCTGGGGTAGATGATAAAGCTAATGCTCACTCTCATTCAGAGCTTGTAAAAATGTTTCCAGGAATCGCTTCATGCTGCCCAGATGCCCCGCTGAATCTGGGAAACCCCCCCTTTCACCACCGACAATCATATCATCTACTGATTCAATTCCTGGGCTTCTTCTCAGTCCAGATCAGTCACTCGCTATCCTGCTGATCACAAGCTACAGGGCAATCTTGGAGTCCTTTTATGTGGAGCCCAGACTGTTGCATTAAAGGAAGGACTAATTAGAGAGTAGAGGGAATATCATTTCGGCTGGGTGAAGGGAGAGTTTTCCATCAATGGCAGAAGTTACAGAAATGTCATTCTGACATTTTGTGAAAAGGGGATGTGGTTGTGCTTTAAAAGCACAGACTGTTTATCGAAAGCAAAGAGACTAAGGCCTTTTATGATTGAAGAAATACCTTTAACATTCTACCTTGATAACTTCAGGAGTGTACACAGATGGGTGACGAATGAAAATCCAAAATAGAGTTGCTTAGGAAGGTCTTCAAGATGGCTCCACTGCTCCTTGGCATTTGCCTGGGTCCAGACCTTTGAATCCGCCCACTCCTCCGAGTTGACTGCGCCATGACAGGAAACAGAAGTTTCTCAATTAAAATAAAAAACTCTCCATCGATCGATCAGCCAGTTGGTGCCAGGTGCAGGACTAACACCGTTATCAAGCTTTCTCAAATGCACCAGGACCGATGACGAGTTAAAGACGCTGCTATCCAGGCTGTTCTAATCACGTCTTCTCAGTATGTCCCGACATCTTTCTGGCGGTTTCGTTTGTCTCTAGTGATTGATTAGGAAACATCCAGTCCCCCTTCCCTCATGAAAATTGGGAGTGGAAGCAATGTCATACTGATGATAGCAACGGATCGGCACCAAATGGCACACATCAAAACAGTCTGCCTTATTATTTTCTTTTTACAATTATTTTATTTTCTTTGTACAACTCCACACCGCATTTTTTTTTACCAACTCACTCTTTGCTTGTACATACCAGCTCCCATAGCCGCTCCTCTTCTCTGCGTCCATGGCATCTCGACTCCTCCTCTCACCATGGATGTATGAAGAGAACTCTGGTGTTGTTGCTGTCATTCTGTCTGATGTCAGGCAACCTTGGCATAGTTACCAAGTTTCTGAAAATATATCACCTCCTTTGGCATTTTGATGATAGTCTTACATAGGTGTACTGTAGGGTTAAAATCCAGTGACTGTGAAGACATATCTAATCCATTTGATATGACCGAAAGCTCCAGAACAGCTACGAAATGTATGTTGTAGTGCAAGAATTAACCTTTAATCTTAAGTGTCTTTTGTTTTTTGTGTTTGTGTGTTTTGCAAAATCTTGTAGGCAACCATTGGCCTCCATTAATATGACAAAAGCCAACTTGCAGAGAGCTCGAATTCGCTTGCAGCTCACCTGTAATTTGAAAAGTGTGCAGTTCTTGTGCAGCATTATTTGTCTTTAAATTGCCAGCTCGCAGATTGCCTCCCATCTCACCAAAAACATTAAACGGAAAGCTATTTGTGTCCTCATTGCTATTAAGATTGCAAATGCCCTTTCCCAAAAAAAAAAAAAAAAATCTGAAAAAGCTTTCCTCTCTGAAGTATGCTTGCTACAGGGCTTAATTTGTTCAAGGTTGTTAAAAGCAAAAAAAGAAAGGCTTCCCTACTCAGGAGCTGGATTGTTTGGATGTGAATGGGAAACGCTGGTAGATTAACTCGACATGGATGGTGCCCGCTCTGCATGTGGATGTACTGATCTGTAATCTGTGTCATCTTGAGCGCACAAGGGTGATACAATGCTCTATTCACTTTCAATTCCCCATGAAGAATGGTTTGCTCTCTCATGTGTGTGATTCCTCTGTCTAGCTTTTTTTTTTTCCCTCACTCACAGTCACACTGATGTGCACATTTCCCGTCTCCCTCTCATGCTGGCCTGTACATGTCACATGCACGCAAATGCAGAAATGCATACCTGCCAGCACTCTCCATCCCTCTTACCCTGTTTTCCCGCTCCTCTGTGGTGTTTTCGTAGCATCCTGTCTGTCTGCTTAGCCACGGGAATCTTTGCTGACGTCTCCGTCCTACAGCCACAGCCGCTGAGAGAGATGCTCTAGAGGCGCGGGGAGATAAGGAAGAGGAGACAATCGCATTAAGACTCACTTTACCCCCCCTGACCAAGACCAGAGGTTGGGATTTGAATGTTAGAATCTGTGCACTTAAATCCCTGCACGGCTGTTGGTGCATTTCCCAAAACTGAGCACACAGCCTCCTCCCGTGCAGGCTTAGCTGCTCACGGCAGAGCCGGCACAAATTAACGCGCCGTCGTTAAGGGAACAACATGCAGCCATATGCACGAGGAGCCCCTTGGAATAAGTCTCGGAGAGTGACACCGCGGCTGTTGTCAGCACAGCAGTGGAGCTGTCAATGCTACAACACAACATGCTGTTTGGATCCAATGGGTGAAGCCTCTTGACATCAAAGGTGGCACACAAAAGGATCCGTGTTTCCTTTTACTGTTGCCTACACCTGTCAAAATGGTGCGTTCTGTTTTTTTATTTTTATATTTTTTACCTGTCAAAATGGTGCGTTCTGTTTTTTTATTTTTATATTTTTTTATTGTTGTTGTGTTTCATGTGCTCCTCCTGCACACCGGTCTTCCTGCTCTGTAGCACCACAGAGACCCCTTGTGGAAAAGGGGAGTATAGCAATGTGTGTGCATGTGTATGTATGTGTGTGTGGTCCAGGACAGATCTAAGCATCCCTAAAACACACTCTCTCTGTCTGTCTTTCTCTCTCTCACACACACACACACACACACACACACACAGTCCTCGATTCTTAGCTGTGGACATTATTTTTGTTGAGCCGTGAGACAAAATGCAAAACCGTCCTCCAACTCGGGGCCTTCTTTGAATCTCCAAACCAGATTTTCCCTGTTAAAGCTTTAGCTATCATCTGAGCGCACTAGACTGCACTAGAGGGCCAAATTAGAGCAGGCCTTGGTAAAATAAAATCCCTATTATCTTTGAACTAGCAAGTACCCAATTATACGCCACAGTTATCTCCCATCTCACAGACTTCTGAGTCCTCGCCACAGGGCCAATGAGCAAGGAGTGCTAATGAAGAGATGCTGAATCACCTTTTTGCCTTCCTGGACACACAACTGTTGGAGCCTCCTTGATCATCTTTTTTTTTTTTTTTTTTTTGTATGGATCAGAGTCATTTCCAGGCTTTGATGATGTGGATCTTTTTCTTTCCCCCCGGTGAGCCTGTCGCAGCACACGGCCACACACTCATGGATGTGCCGTTGGCTGCGGCGCGTGTGTGATAAGTGCGAAAGAAGAATGAGAGGTCTCTAATCCAAGGCAGAGAGAGAAAACGGGTTTAAAAGGGGTTTATCTGTCTCCAGTCAGATAGGACGGGTGTTCAAAATGAGCCGAGCAGAGAGAAGAACTCCCGCTGATGTGAAGGCAGGGGGTTCGTCTGTTGATATGTGTTTTCTGTACACTTTCTTACCTCTCTGTTCTCATGGTCTTCATCATCCCAGGAAGCCTATCTATACATCACACTGCCTGCTAGTGCAAAAAAATGACCTCAAATATCTCGACAGCGAACTTTTCCCTTTTGCTTCAGCTCTTTTCTACTTTTTCATTTGCGAACTTGATTTTTTTTCCGACTGCCTTACATCAGCTATTACTGTTATACAAATTTTAGGACATTTCAGCTGTAGTTATCGATTCTGAGGTGACGGATTTTAAAGTTTAAAGCTACAATAATCAATCATTTCACATGGATCAAATGACGAAGTCGCCATTTTTGTCTTTGGGAATCTTTGTGAGGCGATAGCAGGTCAACAGTGTATTCCACACATCTCAAAGCTGGGAGCCTTGTGATTCATTTTCAGCGCTGTGTGTCAAGTTTTCCTAGTCATAAATATGTAGTATACTTTGTGTTTTGCTTGGACGCCGATTCACATTTTTGTATAGTGGCTTAGAACATTATGATGGGTGTGTGTGATGGTCATTCCCATGCTCAGTTATGTCTCATTTTGGGATGGATACCATTCATTACATAGATTACACAGACACCATAGAGAAATCCAGGCTCTGATTTGGTGTCAGAACCTTTTGACATTTGAATATTTCTGAAAGAATTGCATTTCTTGGCAACTGGATGGCGAGCACTTCCATTCTGGAAACTGCTTGGAAATCTCCTCATTGTCAATATACCTATGAAAGCTATCCATCGTCTGGATGCTCAAGGTCATTTTAGTTCATGGGCTGCATACACCTCAATATGTTTGATCTCAAGTAAACCAGTAAAATCATTGCATTCCAACATTTCAGCACCTCTCAAATTTTCCCTTTTTTGTGTAAAGATGTCGAAGATTTGTGGTGTGTGACGGTAGTATCAGGCTGTTTTTGTTAACTGTTGTAACAAGGTTTATGCTGCTCTCCTTGCCAGGTCACTGGCATTAGTCGACTAATAGATGGCTAATCGACTATTAAAATAATTGGTGACTATTTTAGTCGTCGACTAATCGGTTTGAGTCTTTTTTCATAGAAAAGTATTATAAAAGTACCCAAAATACTCTTATTGCAGCTTGTTACGTTCAGATATTGGCAGCTTTACACACTCTCCCATGACAGTGAACTAAAACCCTTTGGTGTGAGTACGAAACAAGACATTAGACGACATCATTTTGGGGTTTGGGAGAGACAGACCGACATTTTTCAACATTTTAACACATTTTTCGATAAAATGATTCGTCGACTAATTGAAGAAATAATCGACAGATTAGTCGACAATGAAAATAATCGTTAGTTGCAGCCCTAATGTCTTCCCACATTCAATGTACAACTCACTGTTTAACTTGCTCCTGAAACTTGGCACCTCCTAACCTTCGCAAGTGCATCAATATTAGGTATGTAAAGTCATCCTGGACCCTCTGGTGGGCTGGCTGTGGCTGTATGTTTGACAATCTTGTTTTCAAGGTCGTAATAGGTCATTTTATACAGTGAGGTCAAGTTTAAAAAAAAAAAAAAAAAAACTGGTCTCACTACAATGGAATGGCTAATATGGGGGCTAACATCGTTACACATGAATACAATTGGGCTCTCGGACTGTTTAGGGACCCCAGCAATATTCAAATACAATAGGTGCAAATAACACAATTGTACTGCATACAAAAAACTGCATGGTTTTGGCCCAAACGTGCATGGGACCAACATAGAGTGGGTATGCCTGTTGAGGGGAGATTGAAAGGTACCCATTGGAATCCGTTTTCATTCAGATATCTTGAGGTGAGAGGTCAAGAGACCCCTTTAAAATGGCCGTGCCAGTCGTTCCTTCACCAAAACTCAAATCCTCAGTTGTGTGTATTTTTGTCTGTCTGTGACAGTTTGTAGGTTTTCACATCTGCTTACTCACTTCGTGGCGCTTGCTTGTCTTCAAATGTTGGCGACGGTTGCTAAATAACCACCATCAATATGCATTCCTCATCTAATCATCACACCTTGCTTGCACTTTGTCGCAGCTCTTGAGCAGCATTTGAAAAAGAAAATAAGGGAGTTGCTGCGATTAAATCAGGGTGCAAATAAACCATCACACTGCAGCATTGCTGGCCTCTGCTTTGCATGAAATAACACTTTATTTTCTCTTCACAAACACTGAAAGCTATGTGATACCAACAGCATCTGTGTAGTTTGTGGAATGAAGGTTGACTTAATCACAGTATAGTTCAATGGACCCACAAGGGCAAACAGCATTCCTTCATTGTCACAAGAAGACACGTATAATTGAGTTGATAATGTGCAATATGAGCTGCTTAGCGCGCGTCGAGACGGGAGAAATCAGTATGAACAGTGAGTTTTACATGGGCTATTTGGATTCATTAATAGTGCAAATCACTGTCTTTAAAAGCCGCGTCGTACTTTTGTGTTTTTAAATTTTCCAAAGTACATCCTGCGGAGTACAGTGATTGAAATTTAAATGCAGGGTCCAGCAGAGAAGGGGGCTGCTGAAGAGTGTGAGAGCTTTCACGGAAGGTACAGCAGTGCTGCGAAGCTGCCGTGAAAGAGGGTTCAAGAGAGTATTTTAAAGTCTAAGAGGCCGTCAGGGGATTTAAAAAAAGGGTCTGGGATGGTTTAAGATGGCACCTCTGGAGAGCGAGAGACGCTGTCGGAATTGATGGAATCAAGGAGGCTGTTATGGAGTATTTGAAGGGTGAAAATTGGTGTCTGGAAAGAGATTGTAATGACAGGAAGTATGTAAGTCGAGGTGTTTAGGGCTGGTTGATGCAGTGGCAGATAGGAGCAGATGTCTTTCCTGAGAGCTGATGCTGTGTGTTGCCCTTTAGAAGCATTTTCTACAACACAATCTCACTCCCATCTCGTCAAATACAGATACTTGGTCAGTGGCGCTAGGAAGTCAAAGTATGAAGTTATGACACTAGTTGTGTCAGTTTTGGACATTCAGCATGTCAGTTTACGCTCATTACATGCATTGTGTCTGCATGCAGTCTCTTTCAAAATGAATTTAAAACACAGGCTCATATCCTGTCTCTTGTCTCCAACAGGAAGTCCCGTCAACCTGACGTGCAGAGCATTCTTTGGCTACAGCGGAGACGTCAGTCCACTCATCTACTGGATGAAGGGGGAGAAGTTCATTGAGGATCTGGACGAGGAGCGAGTCCAGGAAAGCGACATCAAGTAAGACTTTCAACATCACACTCAAGCTGATTTTGAGTGTCAATCCTTAGTGTTAATAGCAATCAGAATTCAAGTCACAAAAGCTATCTCATATCCAGAGTCCTGATTTAGTTAAATTTAGAAAAAAATGAAACAAAATTAAAGAAAATAACTTAATTCATTAAATCCACTGAGCTTAAGCAGCATATTATAACCAATTCATGAGGTACATTTAATCTCTTCATCAGCAGCGAAGGGCCCTGAGGCTGAACTGGTAAACACCTATAGCATTTAAACCCAGTAACCACAACTGTGTGACCACACATCAACAAACGGAGCAATAAAAGGAACTTTTCACTACCAAGCTATCATTTAAACGATATTCATGAATGTTTTATGTGGCTGTTTAATAATGCAGACAGCTATGCATTCCTTATCGTGTACAATATATATGCACGGCTCAGGCATTGCTCCATCAGTGATCAGCGATTACTTTGCAGTGGAATCTAAGTGGGGGCAGTAATAGCAGAGCAGCACAGCAGATGGAAACTCCGACTGAATGTCCGCGTTGGCCTCCTTTTCCATTTGGGTGACCTCCATCTTTTGGCTCCTACTCGTCTCTGGAAACAGAGGGCTGTTTACTCCAAAATCAGGTGAAAATCTAACGGCAAGGCGCACATGCTGCCTGAAGCTGGTCGACCATCCAACTTTGCCGTCTAATTGGCCGGCACTGTAGGAATCTGCTTTTTTTACGAGATGCTCTCCTTGCTTTAGGTTATGATGCATTCAAGTGGCATGGTAACAGCAAGTTTATTTGTTGAAAGTGCTCTATAGAACATTTGATCTCCAGTTTTGAGCTGTGCAACAGCAGTGTGAAAAAAAAGTCTGGAAAAGTTGAACAAGATCAACCAGACTGTACAGAAAACAGCTGCGGGTTATTACAACTCTGCATGCAGCATTTGGCCAAATGACAAGTTGACGTTTTCTGATAGTGTGAGTACTTTTTTTGACTCTCACAACATTCAGGTCATATCAGAAAAAAGCGGAAGAAGTCTTGTCTTAGCTAGAAAACACTGACATATGGAACTGAACTGAGAAAAGCAGAGCAATGCACCGACAGCGTACCTCAACCCACGTTTCTTTTCTAGATGATGAGCTGATCCACAGGCAGTGAAGGTCAATCAAAGCTTGAGTGCTCATCTTCAGATGGCCACCTCCTTAGGGGGATAATCAATCATCATCTTCAATAAAGCACCTCACAGTCTGCTTACACACATATGAGACAATGGAGATACTCCTGTCAGCAGTAGATAATGGCGTGATTGAAAAATACAAGCACCGAGCACTATTTATTATCCATTATATTTCACTTTTATTTACTCAGACAGGTTGATCATGATCAGATTGTCAGATGAGGTGGGAGCACGGCAAAGACGAGAGACTTCCAAAAGAAAAGAGGATTAGAAAATATCAAAAAAACAAAATACATTTCTCGGCAGACACCCAAGTTGGAAAGGTGTTGCTTTCAAATTAACATAAAGTAACTGGATGCCATGTGTTTGTGCAGCAGTGTGGTCACCGTCTCCCAAATGTAGTTCCGAAAATGTGAGCACCATATAAACCTTTTCTGAGTTTTAGCAGTGAAGAGGAAATTATTGATTCTCGAGAATGTGTTTTCGCACTGCTGTCATCACCAGGGATTTCAGAAAAAAAGTAGGAAGGGAAATGCATCACATGTAACAACTAAGGTAATATCTAGCCATACGAATAGTTTTGGTTTTATTTGTCCAGGTTTTGAGTTATCTGTCTCTTAGATTTCTGTTTCCACCTGAGTAGAAGGACAGTAAATGGAATTTTGTTTGTGGTGCTCACAGCATTGGAAAAAAAATGTATCCGCAGTATCTATCCAAAAAAAAAGACAAAAAAAGATCCTTTGTATCACCACAGACCTCACTGATGGGACTTTCTCTTTACAGTATCTCCAGCTGGTTCGTCCAGACATTGTTTCAGGAAACAAAAGTTGCTTTCACATCCATTGTATTCTGATTGGGGCAGAAATCTCAGAGACAGATATCCCAAACTTGGCTAAATAAAACGGAGCTACTTGGATGACTAAATACCACCAGGGCTAGCAAGAAAATATGTTATTGTCTCATTTGGGTGAATTGACCATTTAAGAAAAGACGTTAAAGTAGCCATGGATTAACAAGAAGATAGACTTTTGAGCAGAAAACACCACTTAAAGCTACTCTTACCTTTCTTGCATTTCACACAATATTTTAACATCCACAACTCAAACACAAGTCCCATCCCCCTCCTCCATTACGTCCTCATTACGTCTGTGATAGACGTAGGTGTTGGCAAGGTAATGTTAGATACACGGAAGAGGAGAGCAAGAGTAACGTTACAACCAAGACAGTCAACGCAACCCCAGAGTTTTAAAACTCAACCGGAGTCACTGTTTTAGAATAAGGTTACAGTGCTAACGTTAGATAGTAGCGTTAACGTTACTAGTAAGTGGAAACGCACGAGGAAGATAACGTTAATGTTTCAGAGGCTACGCTACAGTAGGCTAACGTTAGCCATTAGCAACTGGATGCTGTGTTGTCATATACAACGTGATAGCTTATGTTACATTAGAGGCAGACTAAAATGACCTGTCCAGCAGAAACTCTGCGACCATCTCGTCCCTTTTTAGCTCAGGATGATCTGCATCGGTCTTCGTTACGCGAGCGGTTACGTCAGTCGGAGGCCTCCACGTGGGGAAGACAGACAGGACCCTCGGCCAATCATTGCATTCGGTGCGAATGCAATGATTGGGCAGAGTTTTCTTAGAACCATATGAGGATGGTATAATTATGAGTTTTTATCTCTGGTGTAATTCACTTACTGCTTATTGATAGCATTTTAACCTAAACAAAGAAAATTTCCAGAAAGATAAATGTTGCTTTAAGCAGCAACTTTGTCAGAAATACAACAGAACAGCAACTGGTATATCTGCTAAAGTGCAAAATCATTGTGTTACCTGTGACTGCTTCACAATAAAAGCCACCCAGTGTAGCAGGAAATATGCACCTTGCATTATCAGTTACTTAAAGGCGCTGTATATAAGAATGTGGCCAAAACGGTTACTGCACTCAAATTCAAAATACTGCAGCGAGTCGGTCCGCCCCCCCTCCCCTACAGATTCGAGGTTGCTGGACAGTGGCACGCTGGAGACTGATTTGTTTGCCCACGGGCGGCTGCCATGGCAGGGCTGCGTCGCCGTGTCCTTGATCTTCGGTTTTCCAGCAGACCGTTTGAGCAAGTCCGGCTTCTCTGCTGCTAACGCTGCTGCCGGGATACAGCGGAGGAGGAGCCGGCTGCTAATGCTATGTACCGGGACACTGCTAATGCTGCTTGCTGTGCTGCTGTAGCTCAGTCGTAACTGTAACTGATGCTGAGACTCTACTGACTGCGTCTGCGTGACTGGTAGATGGACTGTAAAAATGTTTTTTAAATGCGAATATTCTGGCTGTACTATTGTTGTCTGTGAGATCATATTAGGATGATTTTACAACTGTTTTTACAAAGATTTCTTACATATAGCTCCTTTAATACACCTCTGATATTAGAGTAAGAGAGTGAGAATGAACAGTGAGGCCGATATCAGCTGGATAAAGGTACAAACGGTAATCCTGGATTACATTAGTTAATGTTGGACTCCTCCACCAACAATGAAAACTACTATAGAGAGATGATTACTGAATGTAAATTAAAAAAAATCATAAATACTGTCAAATAGGGTTTGATTTTATGACAAATATTAATGATTCAAACTTAAACATTTACACCATAACAACAAAAAATGAGACGCAGGTCATTATTTTGAGATACTATGCTATTAGTTTGAGATAAGCATGCCATTATTTCATTTCCTTTTTTAAAATACTCATTATTTTAAGAACGTGTCTCATTAAAATGACTTTTTTCATCACACTGGCAGGAAGGGACTTCCTTAAGTATGGGGTAATAGTGTTGAGGAATAATTAATACACTGGTAAGGTAATCATCAAGGTAATTATTTGTTCAGATAGCCATTTTTGCCAGTGTGTCTGTTCTGAAACACACACATCCACACACCCTTTCATGTCCTGCCCCACTGTACTGCTTTGACGGACCCGACATATGACTAGAAAATCCCTGTTGTCGACAAATGCCGTCTAATGAAAAGGTTAACTGTAAGCAGCATGACAAGGCTGGGAGGAGAGTTAGCGGCCCTGTCGGTGACCTGGCATTTCGAGATGTCTCTATTAGCCTTCTACCACACTCCGTCCAGCTCTCAGCACCGCTCTCTGTTGTGAAGGACACCAGGCCAATTAGAGCCTACGATACTTAGGGGGGTGGTGGAAGTGGCGGGGGGGGCAGCAGGTGGCGGCATTGGGTAGGTGGTATGAAAAAGATGAGAAGGAAGAATGCTGAGAAGTGCGTCACATGCGGTTAGAAACCCTGCTTTCATATGATAGTCAAATGAGGTAACAAGCCAAGAGATCAAAACTGTGACCCAGAGCTACTTTGAAAGTGTGTGTTTATGTGTGTGCAGAAGTGTGCATACAGTGAGTGCCCGCATTCAACTTTTTATAAAGCACATATTTTTGTTGTGTGCCACCGTGTGATGCTGTCTCCCTGTGTGTTTTTATTTATTTTATTTTTTGTTCCCATTTTGAATGTGCTCCGCTTCAAACCCTCTCCCTGACATCATTCCATGAGCTTTTAGCTTTGAAATGGAAATTAATCACACAGGAGTATTCCCCGAAGGGCTGCCTGTAATACATGAAATGGAGCTTTTGGCACAATGTTCACCACTGAGATTCCGGGCTGATATAAAATTTTGTGGCTGCAGAGCAAGACTTCATGGATCTCAGAGGTGAAGTCACAGCGTGGAATACAGACATAAAGGCTGCGCTGCTGTAGTTTAAAACCAAAAGAAGTTTTCAGTCCCTGGTGCATGGGCATGCAGCACCCTTTTGAGCAGCAGTTCAAGTGTAAAATTTCATTTTCTAACTCTAATTAATACACTTACAGAGATATTCATGGGAAATCAGGGTGCTTACAGAGTCCGGCAATGCTTCCACCGCCTATTAGCACTGCAAACCTCCTTCATCTTACCATTTTACAGTCTGATGTTAATGCCAGGCAAACAATCATATAAAGCTATTGAGGCTATTACATTTGTGATGTGGTGGTTTGATGGAGACACTCTCTGCAGGAAGGCAGAAAGTCTGTAGCCTATCTCACCAATTGTTTGTGATTTGTTTCCTATTTTTTTAGTTTAAAAGGATACCTCGCCAATTTTCAGCCAGCTTTGTATCGTCAGTGTGGGTAGTTTGTGTATAACTGTTGTAAATTGCCCTCTATTTAACCAGTGCAGAGATTGCCCTGCTCCCCTCCCAGCAAAACTCCACTAGCTGATGTAGATGACGCAAAGTGTATCATCCTGCAGAGTTTTGCTGGCTGTTCATTCAAAATACAGGCTGTACTTATGCATTTTCGTATTGCCCGCCACCCATGCTGCCACCGTGGACACAAAGAGCACCACCCCCACCCCCAAATAAAAAAACTCAGACCAAAATCTGATCCAACAGTAAAACTATGCAGTGCTGATCAAATATAAATCAAGATTATGTTAATGCGTTGCCAATCTCTTGCCTGAAATGTTTCCAGAAACATTTTTGTGCACTGTTTAGCTGTAGTAGTGAGAACTAATAAAAAACTGAGATCATTTGGTAGAACTAAGAGGCGCTGATCAAATATGAACCAAGATTCTGATACCGCGTTGCCTATTTCCCCCCTCAAATGTTTTCATAAACTTGTTTTAGCTTACGGTTTTACTGTAATAAGATGACTGGTTACCAGCTGGCTGCCATTGTGTCAAATGGACACAATGTTCTGATGCAGCGCACTTTATTCTGGGAGTTATTTTTCTTTAAAGCCTCAGTGTGTAAAAATGGTGAGTAACAGTGACATCAGCGGCCAAATTCTAGATTGCAGCGCTCACTCGCGCTCACTTGCCTTGCACAGACAGAGATGGCATCATCCACGAGTTTTTCAAGTTTTTCAGGAGCAGGCCTGTCTAGCGATGAGGTGAATATTTATTTAGGAATCTAAACCATGTTACGATATTGTAGCGACCCTGCAGTAAATGTTCTGTTATAATGTCAATGTTCTGTGAGTTA